>NC_021164.2:13978639-13982601 GCF_000331145.2 Cicer arietinum | reverse complement strand
GGAAAGAAGGGGAGTTAGGAGTGTGAACTGAGTGACCAAAAAGCATGGTCGGCGTTCCGGCGACGACGACAACATCCAAGGTTTGAGTTCTTACTTTTATCTTTTCTATTCTTTTCTTCATAACCTATCTTTGTTTATACTTTCACATATTTGAACATTTCATTTGTATAATAATAGGGTATTTTACTTTTCTCATTCATAACTCACTGTAGTATCCCAATTTTGTCTGACTAATTAAAAGTAATTTAAAAAAGAAGTAATAATATGTTTAATAAATATTTTACAAGTACTATTATAAAAATATAAAAATCATTATTTTATAAATCTGACTCAATTTTTAGTCTATATTTACATATATGTTTCCATTACATTACCCAAAAAAAAAATTAATCATTGTAGTCTATAAATTGAGACAAAAATCAGTTGCAAAAGGAAGGTAATCTTCTTCGGAAGAAAAAATCGAAAGTAGAAAAGAGAGCTTTTTTCTTTATTCTGGAATTAACGAAGAAAAATAGAGAGAATATTGCAAAAAAAAAAAAAAAGAGAAGTTAAAAATAAAATTCAAAAAAATCAGCGTTCCAATTTTCTCAAATCAACTCATAACCATAAACACATTCAAACCCATTTTAACAACACAACTGACGAAAATCAAATAAAAAAGTAAAATAGATAAGACGTTACATGTTTTTGTTCAGCCGCACACCACCGTCTAAGTCTTCACCGGTATCTGAAAAGACATGTAGTTTCTCATTCTCTTCATGTTTGCTCTACTTTTCGAACTTTATATTATTAGATTGGAAGCTAAAGTTTGATACTGGAGTTGATTTATTTGAAAGATGAAATTTTGTTTTATCTATATGGATGGTATTTTGGTTGAGATCATTTTTATTGTGTTTGTAAACCTTAAAATTCGTTTTGTTTCTACTATAGGTGCTTTGCTTTTAATGTTTTACTTTGTGCAATTCTTTGATTTTTACCTTCTCGCCGCTCTACTTTGAAAGACACGTTTGCTTGTGCCAGCCTGTTTGGACGTGATGTGCTTGCTATGTTAGCTAATAATTATGGTCTGCTAATAACTATGTTGTTATCCCATCACTTTATTCCGTTTTATTAACAAAAATCCTCCTATATTTATTCTATAATTTCATTTAATATAAATAATTATGGATGTAATTAAATAACAATAAAAATCATTTATTTTATTTATAAGTGATAATAATCGATTTTTCTTTAGTTTTGGGATGTGCTATTTAATATTAAAATGAGTTATTCACTTGTTTAATTAAAAAGTGTTTTGAGAGAGCTCACATTTGTATTTTTTTTTTCTATTATTAAAAATGTGTTTTTATTTATTTAATAGATCACATTACATGTCCATATATCTTTTTTACTGTTATTTTGTTTATTTTTGTGTTTATTATTGATTTTATTTTGTAGAATTATTTAAACCTATTTAATATTTAGCATCAATTTTTAATTCTTAAAAAGAAAAAAGCAAAGATAAAAGTATAATCGAATATGGAAAGGTTAATGATAACTCTTCATTATATGCATATTTTTCATTTTTTTTTAGTCTTATTTATCTTTTATTCATTAGTTAATTTAAGGAGTTATTTTATATATTTTTTTAATTTCAGTTCTTTGATTTAATGAAATGTTTATTTTCTTATTTCTTTGATTAAGTAGAGATTTTTCGTAATTTTGCGTTGTTACTTTATTTTAGTGCAGTGCTGAATTTTAGTGAGAAATCAACATGACCTATGTGGAGTATTTAAGTCATATATGGAGTTGTAGATGTCCAATTGGGGTCAAATCAAGTGCAAATGAAAGCTAGAATCCATAGCTACAACTTTCATGAAGCCACCGAAACCAAATGCGGAATCAAAAGAGGTGAAAATGCACTAAACGCCAGATAGAAGATGTTATGCGCTTGAAACGCGCCCGAGACGCATATCCACAATTAGACGCTGAAGTTTCTGCCATTTCGCACCTGAAGTGCATTTCAGCGCTAAAAACATGTCGTTTCACGCTTGAAGCGTGCGACGCGCATCAGAACACATTAAAACTCGTTTTTCTCACTTTTTAGGGACCTTTTTTACTATTGGGAAGTGGGAAGACTTGTGCCATAGCAGAGAAACTCATAGACGACTATTTTTAACACCATTGGATGAGTTTTATCAAGAATCATTCATAAATCCTTCTTGTAATTCTTCTTTATTCTCTATCTTTTCTATCTATGTCATGAGTAACTAAACCCTATTAGTTAGGAATGAGTGTAACAAGATGAAACTCTTATTTTTCTTATTTGATTTCAAGTTATATGAATGAGTTTATTGAATTATTTTTCTCATCTATGTGCTTAATTCTTTTTATTGCTTGATCAACATTAAAATGTTCTACGATTCGTATTTTGAAACGTAAGTGCATTTTACGAATGTTTAAGATGAGAAATTCATGAATTTGTAGTCTAGGGGTAGATGCAGGTCATGAAACCAATTAAATTAGTTGCAAAAACAATAGTTTAACAAGAGAATTTATGTACGGTAAGGATTAATTCTAATCTTAATTACACTAAGTAATTAGGGGTTACTTTGAAATTAAAGGTTATGTCACTAAGACATTAGGGCAAGAATAATAAAGAGAATTCGGTATTAATTCAATACAAGAATTCAGTAACTAGGATCAAATTAGACATCAAGGTTGGATTCAAAGTGAAACTCATCCCTGAGATTTTTCTTACTATAGAGGATCATTTTTATTATTGTTGTTAATTTTAAATATTATTTCAATCAATTTGAGAACTTTTTATTCAATTTTAGTAATTAAATATAATTCAATAGTAAAACGCAATCTTTGAGTTCGACACTCGGTACTATCGTTTTATACTTGTAACGATTCAGTACATTTGCTGAAATGCTATCAGTTAATTAGATGTGATATCTTTTTAATCTTTTAGAACACAAGTTTTGACAACTTGATAGTTCTAACACTCATTTTTAAATTAACCCAAAATCAACTTTTAAAATTTGATTAATTTAGCTATGACAACTTTTTAATCTTTGAATTTCTGTGACAGAAGTCGTACAACTTGATAGTCTTGAAACTCGTACTTTAAAATAATTATTCAAATCAAACACACTCATTTTTTGGTCAAAATAATTTTTTATCAATAACAAAACACACTTTCTTTAAAAAACAATAAAAACATCAACATTTTCTACCCAATAACTACGTAACTTTGATTTCTCCATCACACCAGGAGATACGCAGGAGCAAGATCGCACTCTTGTCAAGCATAATGATAAAATTTTCTTTTTATTTTCTCTCTATATTTTAAATATACTTTTATGTTTATACTATTTCCATAAAAAAAATTATATTTGCATTTAAAAATGGAAAAATAAATTTATATAAGTCAACATTTTTTTTTTCACAATTAATTATAGATACCGTATTTTAATGGATGTCGTAGGGTGCTAATACCTTCCCTACGCATAATCGACTCTCGAACTCAAAATTTGGTTTCAAAGACATTTTTTTTAAGGGTTTCTCAATGTTTTCTCTATTTTAAAATAAACTTTAGTGACGACTCCATTGATTTCGAGAAACTCTCAAAATTTTAGGCCACTACACTCATCTTATATTAAAACTTTATATTTATATAACAATAGGGAGATTATAATGTAAAGGGAAAAAAATATATACCTATTCTTCTTCCTGTGTTTGTTTTTGCTACTACTATGCTTGTTTCTTGTTGTTTCTTTTTAGGTATTTTTTGTTAGTATCCAAATCTCTCCCTCTCTGATTGATTTGTTTTCTCAATTTATAGACTAAAGTGACGAATCTTTGTGTCCATGAGATAAGATTCAATCCTGGTTTTTATATTGTTTTTGCAACAAAAACAAGCAACCTTTGATAGTTAGAGAAAAATGTAACTCATCTTTCTGATTGAGTATAGAAGT
>NC_021164.2:13958639-13976139 GCF_000331145.2 Cicer arietinum | reverse complement strand
GATTTAGTAATTAATATAAAATATTAATGTTATATTTATTTATTTTATAATTTCGATTATTCTCTAATGATGGTAATATTTTAATTTAAGTATTTGGAAAAATAAGTATTATTATAGGGATTATTTTGAATATGAGAGTTTTGGTTATTAATGTATTTTAAAATATTAATTATTTTATTTTATAAATTATTAGTTTTGAAATATTAATAATGTTTTATTAACGAAATTGTGTTTTAAAAAAAAAAAATAGTAATAGTAAAACCTAAAAGGAGACTAATTGGTTTGACTCATGTGTGAACCCTAATTGTTAATAAAATAAAAACAAACAAAAAAGGGAAGGGAGTTGGAACTTTGGAAGGGCAGCCGTAAAACCAAAATGGAAACACAACAATAACTTATCGTTTAGCACCGATATTTTGAGAAATAAATATAATTGTAAAAATTATTTTGAATGTGAGAGTTTCAATTATTAGTAATATGTTTTTCTTATATTGATTATTTTAATTATTCTAATTTATAAAATATTAATAATGTTTTGAAAATTAATTGATGTTTGGAAGAGTATTAAAAATGAGATTAAGTAATAATTGGTTTTGTTTTAGCAAAATAAAAATAATAATAGTAAAACACAAAATAAATAAAGGGACCAATGGGTTTGACCCATGTATGTTAATCCTAATTATTTTGATAAAAAAAAAAAAATAATAAATAAGAAAGGAAGCTTCACCCGCATAAACAAGAGAAAACACACTAACATGCCTATCGTTTGTGCCGGTGATTGATAACTGTGTTCCAGAAAACTTTATAAATTTTCGCTCAAATTTGAGTATGTTATTTCATTCATTTAACTCGTTAATTAAACATAATTTTCCAGATTTTTAACAACCCCAATTTCTCTTTAAAATATCCGACTTCTCCGTTTGTAGAATTCGTTATTTTGCACCGTTCTCCTTCACCGTAAGTCCGATTTGAGTGAAACCAATGCCAAAACGACTGTGTGAAAAGTGGCTATATTATCAATTGATTGGTTTTCTGATTTATGGTAATTTTCCTTGACCGAATTTCGAATTTAGTTTTAAGAGTATCTTCTCATAATTTATTTTGACGTTTACCCATAAATTGTTGAGTTAGATCGATTGAAGGACAAAGAGTCAAAGAACAAAGATTGTTTTCTCGTGGAATCGTATTCGTCTGTGAAAGCATCGAAATAAGGTAAGGGGTGAGAGATCGTTTGAAATCATGAGTATAATATAATGTGAGATGAACGGGAAAACTGTATTTCCCAACGATTCATCTGGAGATCGCTACGTACAACAGTAGCCCTTTGAGTGATAAATTGATTAATGTGAAAATATGGAAATTGTGAGATTAAAATATGGAATAGAAATATTTATAAGGAGTTGATTGATTTAATTTTGTTAAATGTGTGGTATTTGATATTATTATGATATTTGATTTCAAATGAATTTGATGCATATGTTTGATTAGACGAATTTATGTGATGTGATAATAAAATATGGATGCATGGTATGATATATGCATGCGGGATGATAATGCTGATTTTTTATCGATAATAGTGATGTTATAAAATTATGATGAGTGTATATGATGATTACAATTATGTATGATTAGTGACGTTATAAAATTATGATGAGTTTATACGATGATTATGATTATGTATGATTGATGACGTTATAAAATTGTGATGAAAATATTGAAGTACCCCATATATGATGAAATAGTGATGATTTATAAAGATGATGCTCTTAATGGAGTAGTCTAAGCTAACGAGGGAAGAAAATAAATATGGAGAATTTGTGAAGTGAAGATTATTTTGTCATCATATAGGTAGGGTCTGAAAAGCCTAGTGATTTCGGGGAAGTACGACTGAATGAGCCTGATCGTGGTGGTCTGCTGTCGAGCCTTAAGGCAAGATTGTTAGACCTTGGAGGTATATGAGTGGAGAATTCCTAGGTGACTTGGAGGTAGCACTCCAAATGCCGGGAGCTACTACACAACACACGTTTACCTCGACTGTCACGTATATGTGTCTTGGGTTGAGTTGAGGGGATCTATGAGGACATGGCCAATTTGAATTGTCTGCCCACCGGGATGGTGGCATAGTATCATGTCTCCTAACCAAGTACTTCAAGTTAGAATGATACCACATTGTGAAGTAGAGTCTAAGCTCATGCATAACATTGCATTTTATTGTGCTTGTTTTGTTGTGATTAATATGTATAGTGTGTGGTGATAATTTATCTTAAACAATTTGATGTTATAGTGAACTTTATTGATTTTCCTTGAGTGATTTGCCTTTTTAATGTGATATTTTCTTGATGGAATGTTTGTGTAATGATACGGTTCTATTATGATTGTTTGCGTGTTCTTCTTACTTGTATTATATTGTCATCATGATTTCGAAACTCACCTCCTTCGTTGTTTGTGTTTGACTGACTTGGCCCTGCGTTTGCGAAATCGCAGTTATTACAGGTTAATGAATCTTGAAGTTCAAGTTTGGGAGGAACCACGATGATAGGTGATACTCGGAATAAGGGTTTAAATTGTATTTTACTTATTTAATTTGAAACAAATTTTTGAATGAAAATCTTAGAAGTACTAGTAAGTTTTTAAATTAAATCAAGTAATAATACTTAAATCAAGCTTATTGAGATTACATTATTTTAACGGAGAAAATAAGTTTAAAGCGTTCCTTTTGATTTTTTAGAAACGTGATATCCTAAGCGAAAAATAAAAGTTTTTCTTTTCTTGGAAACATATTTTTACTTATCTGCTGCAAATTGTATAGAAATATAATATAAATTATATATATATATATATATATATATATATATTATTTTGGGGTTTAGGGTGTCACAACTACTGTGTGCAATTGCAAACTGTGGAAAACTAACATTATTCAATTTCTCTATACATTATATCACTCATCACGATAAGAACATAGGTTTAAATCCCACTATTGATGTCAAAACCTCATTGGTGGATAAAATGTAAGTACATATGCCACACTATGTGATCTTGAGGCTTTGTTTGACCGTGGTGAGCCCTTGAGATGTAAGTCTTTGAACCGACTTTGTTTGACCCTACTACGCTTTGAATCCCTTTGATTGCTTTTAACCCAATGTGGTGATCCATTGAACTCCTCTGATTATCCAACACCAATTGAGTGATTATGAAAATAGTAGTAGAGATGATATAAAGTTGACTTGGTGGCTAAGTTGAGAGAATTAAAAAATAAAGTGATAAAGAGATTACATATTCGATCTTCACTTTCAACAAAATACTAATAATATTAATTGTTAACATAGACCATTGAAAAAATAAAATAAAATACTACTAATAAATTAAGTGAAAATTTATGTTTTGACTTAAAGAGACTATTCTAATTTATATTTCCTCCATGATAAATTAAAAATAAATTTTATATGAATAAAATACAAAAAATATTAATTATTTTTCTCTCGTTGAATAATAGTATTTTCAAAACAACTCTCAATTAATTTAACTTTTTATATTTCTAATAAATTAATTTAAACACCAAAGGTAATTTAGATAATATAATTACATTTTTTATTCAGATTAAATATCTTAAATGTGATCAACTACCATTTTTAATACACATGATTCAATCAAACTTTAATTATATTTTATTTTAGATAAAAATAATTATTAATATATTAAAATTAAGTTAAGATAAAAATGTCTTAATGTGATTGTTAAATTGTAAATATCTATGTTGATTTTCATAATCATAGAAATGTATCAATTTAATCTCTTACTTTATCAATATTCTAAAATGATTATGTAGTAAAAAAGTTTCTAAAATGATTTGTAAAATTACAAAATGTTTTGTTCTTATATCTAAATTTGTTATCAAATGCATATTTTATACAATTCATTTAGTTTTAAATCTGTCTTAATATTTCATTTACTATTCGAGTGGCATATTTGATTGATTTAATTTATTTATTTAATTAATATATCATTTTATAATGTCAATAACGCAAAGAACTAACTAGAATATAAAGTGTTTGTAAAACTTAGTTGAATCAATTCCATTATCAAATTCTACGGTTTGTGTGTGATATTTTAATATAGTTATTTGTGGACAGATAAAAAAAAAACAAGAATTTTGTGTAACTTAAACAAAAACTAGAAGGAATTATAAGAAGAAGATTGAAGCGTTTCCTTTCCTTCAAATGAACTTCCTCATACTTGTCTCTGCTTCAATCTCTCTATTTCTAGCCATTCTCATTGCTTCTCTCCATCTTCTCCACCCAACATGTACTCTCTCTCTCTCTCTCTCTACAAACATGTGCACTTTTTGCATGCACAAATGAATGATTGAATTAAAAAACATTTGCGGGTTTTGCAGATTTTCTTCCATGGAACAAGCTTCAGAACTCTTCTATTGAATTAGTGGCTGATTTGATTATAAAGAATGGAGTTATATACACAAGTGATGAGTCTCTCCCATTTGCACAATCCATGGCTGTGGCTAATGGAAGGGTTCTTCGCATTGGGAACCACTCTTTTGTCCAGGTTCATTTCTTCCGATTGGGACCACACATTGGTGCCCTTTTTTATAGATTCTAAAAAATATAATTTTGATTTTCTATAAATTTATAAGAGATTATCTTTTGTAGTTTTTTAATAAAACGAAAAGTTTATTTTGTGTGTGTTTGTCCCAATAAAAATTAATTTTTTTTTTAAAAAAATCAGTTATAAACTTTTTGTCTATGATTTTATGAGTTCGTTTGTTACAGCTTTTCGCTATAAAATAATCACTTTTGAAAATTTTTGTGTTTATTTACTACAATTTTAAATAAAAAAATGAAAATTTTGATAATAATTTAAAACCTTATTAAAATGAGAAGTTATTTTTAGAAGCTTCTAAAAAATATTATTTTTTATAATCGTTTTTTTTTTTAAATTTTTTTTACTATGATAGACATACACAAAACAGCTTGTATTTTTTTTAAAATCTATAAATTTCTGGAATATCAAAATCATTTTTTTAAATCTATAACAAATGGACCCTTAATTGCAGTCCAATTTGCAATTATCTTGTGAAACTTTATATTGTAGCAAAATATGGTTATGTTGCAGTTGCAGACGACAATATGAAACCGTGAGTTGGATGTGATTGTGAGCTTTTCAAATTCCACTGACCCTTTTTTTTTAACATTGCGTAGGAAGTGGCAGGTTATGGAACTCAAGTGTTGGATCTTGAGGGGAAAGTTGTGGTTCCTGGCTTTATTGATTCACATGTGCATTTCATTTCTGGTGGCCTACAGGTGTCGTACATAAAAAGTCATTTTCTGAATGATTCAATATTCTTCTTTACTTTTTTGTATGGGGTTAATTTTTCTCCTCAAATTAGCTCTTATTTGTGTATGTTAGAATTTGCTTTATAACTTTTCAGAATGATTGAAATTCTAATATGGCACTGTTTGGAAAAACAGTTTAATTAAGTGCTTGTTATATAAGTAGTTGTGAGCAACTTATTAACAAAAAATAAAATAAAGTCAAACAGTCAAACTATTTTCATATAAGCTATTAGCTGTTTTCGTAAGCTATCCTGGAGAGCTTATGCAATAAGTTGAAAACAGCTTGTGAACATGTTATAAACTGTTTCCAGGAGCCCTCTCAAACAGTCTCACAAGTGCTTATGGCCTTATCCAACTTGGGAGCACTGGGTCGATTCTAGACTGTCTTAGAGTTGGGCTTACAATCACAAGGACAAGAGGCTTAGTTTAAACACATTATAAGCTTAAATCTATTTTAGACAAATAGATTGTTGCCAGAGACTGTGGTGTTAAACTCATGGGTACACAAATAATATATATTATGAAAAATACTCCTAAATTTCGTTCTCAAAATATTTTTCAGAACATAATTGCATCAATTGGGGCATGCAACCAACTTTTTTCCGTCAATATACACTGTTCACTTGTACCAAATAGATGACATTAAATGATCCAAGATTATCATTAGGACCAAATTGATGTTCCAAAAATTTCCAGGGACCAAAATGGAGACTTACTCTACATAAGTGTGTTTCTTCTCTCTGAACCTAATTTTTGGTTTTATCCGTGTAAGAAATCTTTGTGAACTTATCTTATATGCTTTGTTTCTAATTATAAAATACAAGTAATTTCTGTGTTTCTTGTGGATATAATGAGATTACACACCTTTCTATTTATCACGATGTTGCAATAATTACATTCAATGTCTAGAAAGTTGTATTGACTAGGATTACTAACAATTAGCCTAGGATGTTGCACAATCAAGGAATAATTAGAACATACACTAAATTTAACACTCCCCCTCAAGTTTGTTACATCAAAAATTTGATCACAAAAAAAAAAAATGAAACTAAGTTTTACAACTGTTGGACTAGTTTGAGAAGAGAAGACACTATTAATGATTCATGTGTGAAAGAGTCACCATTTGATTGATTATCGGTGTGAATAAAACGCGTCACTAATATGATTCATATGTGGGAATAGAGTCACCACTGGGTTGATGTTGGTAGGAATAAAAGGCGCCAATAATATGATTCATATGTGGGAATAAAATGATTGTTTGAGCAAATGGTACCTTGTCTTTGAAACTAAATTCTCACAGCAGCAGATACAGTGCAAAAGAGGGAGTTGAAAGATGAGAGGTTATTGAAAAATCACCAAATCCTGAAAAGACCCATAGAAGGTGGCTAGAGACAGGTGCATGCGCTCTCATGCGTGGATTTGGTGGAGGCATGTGGGACTCACGCGTAGAGAAGACGGATGCGCGTGACAGCGCGTGCAGTGTCGGTTGGCGACGGGAAAAGCACCATCATGCTCACCGAAGGATTGTGTGGCGGTGTTTATTGGTTTTGGATGGTGGGTTGCACTAGAAAAGGGGCAGCTGATGTTGGCACAGCTGTAACAGAGCAAAAAAAGGACAGAAGAGTGACAGCTGGTGTAAAGCATAGTTGTGTTTGAAAGAAAAAAATCACTGGAAACACACACAGTGAAGGCAGCGCTTTTGAGGCAGCTGTAGTGTCGAGGCTGGTTGCTAGAAAGGCAGCTGTAGTGTTGGAGCTGTATGAAGGCAAAAAATTGAAAGACTGAAAAGGCGGTGTTTTGATAGAATCAGAACCAAAACCTGCTCTAATACCATGTAAAATATGAGTAATTTCTGTGTTTCTTGTGTGTATAATGAGATCACGTACCTTTCTATTTATAATAATGTTGCAATAATTACATTCAATGCCTAAGAAGTTGTATTGACTAGGAATGCTAATAATTAGCCTAGGATGTTATACAATCAATGAATAATTAAAACATACACTGAATCTTAACACTAATTATAATCATGGATGCAGATGATGCAGGTGCAACTGAGAGGTGTGAATGAGAAGGAAGAAGTCATTAGGAAGATCAAAGATGCAGTTCAAAGTAAACCTTGAGCTCTTATATTCTCATTTACTACTTTGAAACTCTGTTGAGGTTCTGAAGTTAAGAAATATCATAGCTAAATGCAACATTGATTCAACGAAAAAAAAGGCGACGAATGACGATACTTGCAATTAGGTTTCGATGTGTCATCACTCATCAATCATGTCTTTGACTTCACTAGTTCTTCAATCTTGATTATTAATCCAACTCCATCAAGGACCTATGTCTCATTTAGCTGCTTCTGTTAAATATGAGCCTAATTTCTTCAGCTTACAAAAAGAATTTCCATTACTCTTTCTTTGTGTAATAACGCAGAAATATTAGTCTTAACTGGCATGTTGTCTAAGCCACAAAATATGTTCATCAAATGGATACAAATCTGTATTATAGTATCTAATATATATATCATGGTCATCAGTACCTTACGATACATGCGAGACATCTCAATTCGATACAAAGTTGAACCCAATTGATAAGAATCCTTTGTGTGTATCTACTTTGGATATGAATCTCATATTGAATCCCGATTCGTTGTATTGAATCCCAATTCATTCCAATGAATAACTACCTAAATTTAGTATAATCAATCACTTTTTTGTCCTGTATAGTCAACCACCTTTCATAATGATATTTTGACTTATAATTTAGCTATGTCACTTGTTTTTCCTTAAACATATCATATTTTTATTAGTAAGGCATCTTACGATTCATAATAATATTTGATTCATGATTCAGAAAATGGTTTCGATTTGATAACCATGAAGTATATACTTATTTAGACTGTTAATATTAGGCACAAAACCAGGTTCCTGGATTTTGGGTGGTGGATGGAACAATGATCAATGGGGAGGAGATTTGCCTACTGCCTATTGGATCGATGACATTACACCTAATAATCCTGTAAGGCAAACACTATAATAACTTCTGTTTTTGAACATGTTCATCATACACAGCATTGTGAGTCTTATTGAAGTATACAAGCAGGTTTGGCTTTCAAGAATGGATGGACACATGGGATGGGCTAATTCAGTGGCGCTATCGCTGGCTGGGATTACAAATTTAACCAATAATCCAAGAGGAGGAACTATAATGAGGACTGCTGATGGAGGTAATAATTTATTATCCGCATGTAAATAGAATGAGGTGAGTTTGTAAAGAATATAAGACTGTGAATTGGTTAGACCTTCCTTCAAGTAATCTAGGATTATTCTGTAATTTTTCCACTTTTTGTAAATCATTCTCTTTAATTTAACTTTCTTTATTTTGACTTCATGAATCTTCATCCAGTAACTTGGATTGTGAACTTTGAGTTTCTGCCTTTTTATGATTGTTTTTGTGATAATATGTGTTGAGTTTTGTGATCATTGTTTAAAGTTGAAGCAAATTAGCACATCATATTTCCATTCCATCTAATGTAATAGCTAACTGGAAATCTGTATTGTCATATTAATGTTCTTAGGTCATGTTTGAATAAATAACTTAATTTAGCGCTTATAACATACATGTTTATCATTCAAACACTTATGCATAAACTATTTCTATAACCAAAGATAAAATAAGACACTATTTTCATATAAACTAAAAATTGTTTTCATATGCTATCCTGGAGAACTTACAAAAATTAGCTGAAAACAACTTGTGAACATTCATTAGTCGTTCTCATAAGCTCTCCAAAACAATGTCACAAGTGCTTATGCAAGTAGCTAAATTATTTCAATACATATTTTTTGTTATATAAAAGGATATAATATTAACTGTTGTGTCGGGTCTTTAATTTCATGCAGAACCTACGGGATTGCTAATTGATTCTGCAATGACACTAGTAGTCTCCCAAATTCCTGAGCGTTCTATAGATGACCGGAGGGAAGCATTGCAAAGAGCAAGCAATCTTGCTTTGACAAAGGGTGTGACAACAGTTGTTGATATGGGAAGATATTTTCCAGGGGTTTCATCAGATCTTTCTTGGGAAGATTTTACAGGTTTTAGTGTTATGGTTTGAGTTTTGTGCATATATCTAATCAAATGAAATTACTTTATGGTCATTTCAGATGATTTTTTATTTACTAAAATTGAATTGAATTTATATACATTGTCAGCGTATGATTTTTTACACTGTCAATTTATTATAATCGCCAGATCATTAAAAACATTTCAATTTAATCATACATACTTCTAAAGTCGCATATATGATTTACTGTAATTTGTAGATAGTGTAAAACTTTTTACGCTGAGCAAACATAGCCATCAAGGAAAGAAAGAACATCAAAATCTTCAAGAAACTGATAAACCAAGCAGTTAGTAATTATGCTCTAAGAAACACCATTAATCCATTAAAATCCCAAATTAAAATTAGCAAACAATAATGAGAGTAGAAGATTTTATCTTATTCCATTACATAATTTTGTTTTTGTAATGAATTGATTTTTTCTAAAATATAGAATGAATTATATTATAATATAATATAATATAAGAAAAGGATGAAAATATGGAGTGGTGTCATATTATTCTGTTTAACATAGTAATAAATCTTTTTAAACAACAATTCCTACTTATTTACTCAGTTATATGAAGCCTCAATCTTTTCCTAAGACGACCTTCATGCATGTTTGTTTTTTGTGTGAATTGTACAGATGTGTATCTGTGGACCAATGCTATGTCAAAAATGAAAGTTAGAGTGTGTTTGTTTTTTCCAATGGAGACATGGAAACGGTTTGCGGTACTTTTATAATATTTTTTTAATTATGATTTTATTCTGTGCCTCAATTTTAGTGCTTATTTTTATTTGTCTCCACTTTACGTAATCTTTCTGCCTTGTTTGCAAATGAAACTTTTACATAAACTTACCAAGAAAAATATTGAACAAGAAATTTTTCTGCATTATGACTTTATGACATTTCCAATACTTGCCAATTTTTAAGTACCTGAATTCTGAATACATATATTCCTATTCCTACATAGGATCTGGTTAATAAAATGGGCCATGCCTTAAGTCAATGGGTTTATTTCGGCGGTGTTAAAGCTTTTGCTGATGGATCTTTGGGTTCCGGTAGTGCATTGTTTTATGAGGTGAGACTAGTATTTAAGAATTTTTACTTTAAGGTTTAAATATGTTTTTGGTTTCTAGAAATATACTGTTTTTTTTTTTTTTTTTTAATTTTTTATTTTAGACCCTGTAATTTTTTGTTTTGTTTTTAATCCTTGCAAATATACCACATTTTAATTTTGGTCCTTGTTTTGTTTAGTCCTTGCATAGTATGTTCATATTGAAATTGGTTCATGTAATATTCATTTTAGTCTCCTTATGTAGCTCATATTGGAGGAATTATATCAAATGTTCTACATACTAGATAAATTTCAACATAAAGAAAAATATGTCACAGACTAAAAACACAAGGATCAAAAGTAAAAAGTGGTATATTGACAAGGACTTAAAAAACAAAAAATTACAAGGATTGAGAACCAAATAATATATTTGTGGGACCGGAAACATTTAAACATAAATTTAACACCTAGTTTAACCATGTTCATTAGATCATGTAGTTATGAAGGTATTTACATTAGTGTTTAAAATTTTGTAGCCTTTTCAAGATGAGCCTGACAACTATGGCTTACAAGTGACAGAACCTGATGTTCTTCTCAACATGACATTGGAGTCAGATTTATCGGGTCTTCAGGTGCTTCATTCTACTTCTATTACCACCAACCTTTGATGGATTAATGTGAAAAATCTTAGTTACTGTCTTTCTGTCTTAATATTTATTTATTTCAGGTTGCAATTCATGCTATAGGAGACAGGGCAAATGACTTGATCTTGGATTTACACAGTTCAATTGCTTCTACAAATGGAATGAGGGATCGAAGATTCAGGGTATGTCGAATTAAAATATGAGAAACTGTTAAATATTATATTAGAATGTAAATAATAATTAGATTAGATGGGCTGTAAGTATTTTGGCCTGTTAGTATTACTGTAAATTAGGGTTGTTTAATACCCTGTGTCTATATAAAGAAATTCCGTTGTGTAGTTGAAACACACGGGTTATTCTATATGTCTCTCAATACCTCATGGGAAGTCGTTAGTCGGGTGTCGTTGACATTAAAAATGCCTTTTTGCACGGTGATCATGAAGTGGAAGTTTATATGGAGCAACCACCAGGGTTTGTTGCTCAGGGGGAGTCTTCCAACATGGTTTGTCGGCTACACAAGTCCCTTTATGGTCTTAAACAGTCTCCTAGAGCTTGGTTTAGTAGATTCAGCTCGGTAGTACAAGAATTTGGTATGATCCGTAGTGAAGCCGATCACTCTATATTTTATCATCACTCAGCCCAAGGGTGCATCTATCTTAATGTTTACATGGATGACATTGTTATAACTGGTAGTGATCAGCAAGGGATACTCCAGTTAAAACATCTCTCAAATAAATTTCAGACTAAAGATCTTGGTAAACTCCGTTATTTTTTGGGTATTGAAGTAGTCCAATCCAAGGATGGCCTTGTAATTTCACAAAGAAAATATGCTATGGATATTCTTGAAGAAACAGGCCTATTAAATCCCAAGTCAGTTGATACTCCTATGGATCCAAATGTCAAACTCCTACCCAATCAGGGGGAGCCTCTATCAGATTCAGGAAGATATAGAAGATTGGTTGGAAAATTAAACTATCTCACAGTCACTCGTCCTGACATTTTCTTTGCTGTCAATGTGGTAAGTCAGTTCTTAAATTCTCCTTGCCAAGAACATATGGATGCTGTAATCCGAATTCTTAAATACATCAAAAGTGCACCTAGAAAAGGTCTCATTTATGAAGATAAAGGACACTCAGATAATTGGCTACTCAGATGCCGATTGGGCAGACTCACCTATAGATAGATGATCAACTTTCGGGTATTGTGTACTTATCGGAGGAAATTTAATACCTTGGAAGAGTAAGAAACAAAATGTTGTTGCAAGATCCAGCGCTGAGGCAGAATACAGGGCATGTGATAATCAAGCTGCATTGCACATTGCCTCGAATCCTGTTTTTCATGAGAGGACCAAGCATATTGAGATTGACTGCCATTTTGTTAGAGAAAAGATTGAATTGGGTGACATCATCACTAGCTTTGTCAAATCCAATGATCAGTTAGCAGATGTGTTTACAAAGTCATTGCGAGGTCCTAGAATTAGTTATATATGTAACAAACTAGGTGCATTTGATTTATATGCTCTAGCTTGAGGGGGAGTGTTAAATATTATATTAGAATGTAAATAATAATTAGATTAGATGGGCTGTAAGTATTCTGGCCCGTTAGTATTACTGTAAATTAGGGTTGTTTAATACCCTGTGTCTATATAAAGAAATTCCGTTGTGTAGTTGAAACACACGGGTTATTCCATATGTCTCTCAATACTCTTTATATTCAACAGAAACATTCAATAATTTTCTATTAGGTTTATATATATGTTTAGTCCCTACGTATATAACAAATTTGGTTTTGGCCCCTGTAATTCTTTTTTTTTGTTTTTCATCCCTGCAAAATTAGATGTCTTCATTTTTACTTTTTAGTCTATGATGTCAACTTCCCATTTAAAAAAGGGTTTAAAAAAGGATGATGTAGCAAACAGAGTTACATGTCATCCTTTCCATGTAAGATGACAATGCCAAGTATTAGATTGTTTATCCCATTCGTTACTTTGTAAAATACTTAGTTAGCAGAATTAGTTAGATGACAATGCCAAGTATTAGATTGTTTATCCCATTCATTACTTTGTAAAATACTTAGTTAGCAGAATTAGTTAGAGATTGTGCAAGTTAATTAAATCCCTTTTGCTCTCTGTTTTGTATTAATCCTACATGCTGTATAAATCCTTTCATTGTAAACTCCAGTCAATTAAATCAATTGATGAGATTCAATATGGTAACAATCCTTTCCATATTTATTCCTCTAATAATCTTGGTTGTGTTGGTATCTCACACGCTGAGTGGTGACAACTACAATTCATGGAAGAAAACCATGACTATGGCACTTTCGGGAAAAAACAAATTCGGTTTTGTTGACGGTTTTATCGATCAGCTCGCTCCAAATCAACCTAATTGTTTAGCATGGCATCGCAACAACAATTGGTCACATCTTGCATCTTGAATGTGATCTCGAAGGACATGCAATTCACAGTTCTTCATTGTTCTATCGCAAAGGATATTTGGGATGATCTTCCAGAACGCTTTGAACAACCTAATGGCCCCTTCATCTTTTAGCTCAAGTGTGAATTGGCAACCCTGCAACAAGTTCCATGTCTGTTACTACCTATTATGCTAAGGTTTGTTCCCTTTGGTAGTATCTTTTTGAATTACGACTCTCTCATCATTGTAATTGTGGTGGTATTTGTTGAATGAGAAGAAAATATTGAGAGACATGTTGAATAACCCGTGTGTTTCAATTACACAACGAAAGTTCTTTACATAGACTTTATGTTATAAATGGACATAATGACAAGAATACTTACAGACGATAGAAATACTTTTCTATTTATTTAAATATTAATATTTTATTTTCAACTGTTTTCAACCTTGGGCTGATTTCATTATGTGGAAATCTGCCACTTTAATACGATTGATTAAACATTATTTGTTTCCTAGAATAAGAGGGATTTGGTCATTATGTTGCCATCTCTCCTCGTTAGTTTATTTCCTTTTTGTTTATTCTAGTTTATGAGTAGTTATTGTATTAATTATATTCCTTTTCTAATGAGGATGGCTGAGTGCCTATCTCTTCTATATATTCCTTCCTGTAACCCTATTGTTTGATATATGAGAATATAACATTTCTATTCTCTGATGTACTACATGGTATTAGTAGCCAACCGATCCTTCATGTTAAAATATTATATTAGAATGTAAATAATTAGATTAGATGGGCTGTAAGTATTCCGACCCGTTGGTATTACTGTTAACGTTTAATACTCATAGTCTATATATAGAACTTCCGTTGTGTAGTTGAAGCACACGGGTTATTCAACATGTCTTTGGTGTCTGTTACTGTTCCGGATATGTCTACTACCTCAGCGATCCTCCTTCGAGTACCAGCAAAATATCCAGTTGAGCATTCTATTACTTCAGCTCCGGGTGACACTGCTGTCCTTGCATCTTAGGGACATAATCAGAATTGCTCTCGTGGAGGACCATCCAACTCTAAGCCTCGTCCCAAATGTGAGCATTGTAATCGGTTTGGACACACTATTGATCGGTGTTAGAAGTTGTATGGTAAGCCTTCGCCTTCGATAAATGCAACTCAGCTTGATCCTTCTGCCACTATTCAGACTACACCATCTCCACAAGGCTCCCCAACAAATTATGAAGATTTCCTCCAATGGTTTCAGAGTCATCCGAACTCTAGTTCTCTTACTTCGGTTGTACACACTGGTAACTCATCTGTTTACCTCTCTCACTCATCTTCTCTCGGTCCTTGGGTTCTTGATTCTGGTGCTTCTGATTATGTCACTAGTAATAAAGATCTCTTTTCTTCACTCTCTACATTTGATTTTTTACCTACTAAAACTTCTGCCAATGGCATTTAAACCTGGTCTTAAGGAGTTGGCACTGTCTAAATTCTTCCTTCGATCTCAGTTGCATCTGTTCTCTATGTACCTGGATACCCTTTTAATTTACTTTCAGTTAGTCGATTAACTCGGTCTCATGACTGTATTATTACTTTCCCTAATGATAATGTTACCATGTAGGACCAGAGTTCAGGACGGACGATTGGGTCGGATGTGAGTCTCAAGGCCTCTATTACCTTTCTACATCTTCCAAGACGTGCTCTGCCACAAAGTCCCCTCATACTATCCATGCTCAGCTAGGATGCCCAAGTCTTGCCAAACTACAAAAACTGGTGCTTAGTTTGTCTAAGTTGTCTACTTTACATTGTGAGTCGTGTCAGTTAGAGAAACACACTCGTTTAGTTCACTCTGACGTTTAGGGTCCCTCTCGTATTGTGTTTACTTTAGAGTCTATTTTACAATACCACTGTTTTGTCGTTAATAAAAAAAAATGTAATTTTGCTAGTAGGTAAGTGGAATATTTGGGTCACGTAATATAGGAACAGGGTGTGGCTATGAATCCATCTAAGATTAATTGCATTTTGGAGTGACCAATCCCTCATGATGTCAAAGGAGTGAGGGGATTTTTGGGGCTGATCGGTTATTACCAAAAATTCATTATTGGCTATGGAAAGATAGATGAACTAATAAAGAAGGAAGGATTTCTTGGGGAACAGAAGAGTTGAAGGCCTTTGAGAATCTTAAAAAAGTTATGGTGCAAGCCCCTGTTTTAACACTACCAGATTTTTCGCAACCTTTTGAGATTGAATGTGATGCATCCGAAAGAAGAATAGGTGGAGTTTTAATGCAGAAAAAGAAGCCTATAGCCTACTTCAACAAAGCATTGTCGAAGAAGAATTTAAGCAAGTATGCGTATGAGAAAGAATTGATGGTGTTGGCAGTTCAGTATTGGCGTTTGTATTTGTTGGGAAGAAGATTTGTGGTGTACTCAGACCAAAAGAGTTTACGACACTTGCTCGAACAACGCATCACTACGGCTGATCAACAGAATTGGATAGCAAAATTATTGGGCTATCACTTTGAAGAGGTATACAAGCCAAGTCCAGATAATAAAGCTGCTGGCGCTCTTTCAAGAATGCAGGAGGAAGCGAAGTTGAAAGGGATAACTTCTTTTCCCATAAGTATGCAAGAGCAACAAATTCAACAGGAAGTTATGAATGATCCCCAATGGCAGGTGATAACAGAGCTACAACAGGACCCTGCATCACGACCAAATTTTCAATTAATCAAAGGGAGACTTTTTTATTGTAGCAAACTGGTGTTATCCTCAAATTCTAGTTGTATACCTTTATTGTTGAAAGAATTTCACTCATCTCCGACTGGTGGCCACTGAGGTTTTCTACGCACGTATCGAAGGATGGTAGGAAATTTTTATTAGGTAGGAATGAGAAAGTCAGTTATGGAATTTGTGCAGAGTTGCGACGTGTTTCAACCTCAAAAGTACGCTGCGTCCTCTCCTATGGGTTTGTTACAGCCCCTCTTAATTCCGGAGAAAATTTAGGATGATATTTCGATGGGTTTTATCACTAGTCTCTCAAAATCGAAGGGGTTTGAAACAATTTTTGTAGTGGTGGATAGATTATCCAAGTACGGATATTTTATCCCCTTAAAACATTCCTATATGCGAGGAAGGTGGCTGAAATATTTATTAAAGAGGTGGTGCGTATTCATGGGGTGCCACAATCCATTGCTAGTGATCGTGATCTATTTTTTGTGAGTCTATTTTGGAAAGAATGGTTTCGCTTACAAGGAACGATGTTGAGTATGAGTTCGTCATAACATCCGAAGACTGATGGGCAAACGAAGGTGGTGAATTGGTGCTTAGAAGCATATCTTCGTTGTTTTGCATTGGAGCAATCGAAGGAGTGGCCGCAATGGATTCATTGGGCTGAATTGTGGTATAACACCACATTCCATGTGTCTACAAGAACTACATTGATTGAGGCATTGTATGGAAGAAAACCACCCACTGTGGTTAGATATTTACAGGGAGAAACGAAAGTAGAAGCGGTAGCAGCTAAATTGGTTGATCGTGATGAGGCCTTACGTCAACTTAAGTATTATTTGAACAGGGCCCAAGAACAAATGAAGAGGTATGCGGATAAGAAAAGAAAAGCATATTCATTTAAAGTGGGTGAGTGAGTATTTTTAAAGCCTCGGCCCCATAGACAGCAGACGGTGACTAGAAGGATTAATCAGAAACTGGCTCCACGATACTTTGGACCATTTCCGATCCTAAAGAAAATAGTGGCAGTATCTTATAAGTTGAAGTTGCCTGAAAGAAGTAGAGTGCATGCAGTGTTTCACATTTCACAACTCAAGAAGGCTATTGGAGACTATTTTGCTGAATCTCAACTACCAGACGGGTTAGAAATGGAAGCAGAAGAGGGGGAAGAACCAGAAGAACTGCTGGCTGCAAGATCAGTGATGAAAGAAGGACA
>NC_021164.2:13940853-13958577 GCF_000331145.2 Cicer arietinum | reverse complement strand
AAACTAAAACAGAGAAATAAATAAAGAAATGCCTTTGGATAAATAACTGAGTCATTAAAATTTACAAGCAGCGGAAAAGTTTCTCCAATTATAAATCCAAAACATTTACACAACCATAAATGGTACATGGAACCCATTCACATAAGAAGTCGACCTGACAATATTAGTATAAATACAGTTTTCCAAACTAAAAATACACCAATCCAAAAAGAAGGACACCTAGTCCCTATACATCATCCTAATCTGATCATCCTACCAAAAAGCTATACACCCTGAGTATCTCCACGCGCCCCGTGAGATCCTCCTAACGTAACTGCAGTCAAGCGTTCCCATCTCCATTCCCGTCCGTAGGGTACGAACCGGTAGGACCGTCCTGACTCTCATCTGAGGGCAAAGCCCAGATTTCCACAATAATTGTAAAGGGTCACCAACCAAAAAAAATAACAGTTAACACATAACAATTAAGTTTTTAAATGCCCAAAATAACTTTTCAACTAAGCATGCACCTTAAAAGGATTTTCCATATGCTAAAAGTTCATATAATGCTTGCCAATTAACAATGAACTCAAAATGAAGTTCTCAAACCATCAAGTAATACATAACTGACCAAAGCATTGATAAATCAATTGAGCAATCGATTATCTAACTCAAAATAAGGACTTTTGCTGAGCCAATCGATTGCCAAATCGATTTGGTCAGTTCTGCTGAGTTTCTGCATGACCAAATCGATTTCTAAGTCGATTTTGTCAGTTCTGATGAGTCCCTGTGTTGCCAAATCGATTTCCAAATCGATTTTGGCAGTTTTGCTGAGTTCCTGCCTCTCTGCCAATCGATTTCCAAATCGATTTCTTAAAAGATTTTGAAAGACATATTTATACAATCGATTGGCAAATCGATTAGGTCAAAATGGTGAACTTCCTGCAACTCATCCAATCGATTGGGAAATCGATTTCCCTGATCGTTTTTCCAAAAATTCATGCATTAACTCAAGTCATTCCTAATCAAGTTCACAACCTAACACTTAGCAATTCCTACACGATTACCACGGCAATTGGGATCTCGATAACCATCATACTTACACACAACAATCAACACATAACACTTAGCATTTTCAACGCAATTACCACAACGACTCAAATTCAAATCACTTAATCATAAAACTCAAATCAACCACGACTCGCGTGCCAAGCACCCTAATGCAATGCGTATATGCCAAAATGCATGGACTCGGAATTCCAAACCAAAACCCTCCTCGAAGGGCCGTAAATCATAATTGTACCGCCTATCGCAGGCCAAAGTACCAATTACCGAGGTGCCACCTATCACGGGTCAGCACGATTTACTAAAATGCGTAAATCATAAACGTACCACCTATCACGGGTCAGTACAGTTTACCGAGGTGTCACCTATCACGGGTCAACACGATTTACTAAAAGAAAAAGCGGAAATCGTAAATGTACCACCTATCACGGGTCAGTACAGTTACCATGGTGTCACCTATCACGGGTCAACACGATTTACTAAAAGAAAAAGCGGAAATCGTAAATGTACCACCTATCACGGGTCAGTACAGTTACCATGGTGTCACCTATCACGGGTCAACACGATTTACTAAAAGAAAAAGCGGGAATCGTAAACGTACCGCCTATCACAGACCAGTACTGTTTACCGAGGTGCCACCTATCACGGGTCAGCACAATCCACCAAAAATGTAAATCGTAAATGTACCACCTATCACGGGTCAGTACAGTTACCATGGTGTCACCTATCACGGGTCAACACGATTTACTAAAAGAAAAAGCGGGAATCGTAAACGTACCGCCTATCACAGACCAGTACTGTTTACCGAGGTGCCACCTATCACGGGTCAGCACAATTCACCAAAAACGTAAATCGTAAACGTACCACCTATCACGGGTCAGTACAGTTTACCGAGGTGTCACCTATCACGGGTCAACACAATTTACCAAAAACGTAAATCGTAAACGTACCACCTATCACGGGTCAGCACAGTTTACCAAGGTGTCACCTATCACGGGTCAACACGAATTACTAAATAGTAAATCGTAAACGTACAACCTATCACGGGTCAGTACAGTTTACCAAGGTGTCACCTATCACGGGTCAACACGAATTACTAAATAGTAAATCGTAAACGTACAACCTATCACGGGTCAGTACAGTTTACCAAGGTGTCACCTATCACGGGTCAACACGAATTACTAAATAGTAAATCGTAAACGTACAACCTATCACGGGTCAGTACAGTTTACCAAGGTGTCACCTATCACGGGTCAACACGAATTACTAAATAGTAAATCGTAAACGTACAACCTATCACGGGTCAATACAGTTTACCAAGGTGTCACCTATCACGGGTCGACACAATTTACCAAATGAAATGCATGAGCATACACAGACTCCATTCACAACAATCGTTAAGCAAATGCAGATATTAAAAGATTCCCCATTTTTAATACCCATTTAACTTAAACGACTTTCAAACAACATTAATTAAATAAGTCATTAAGAGATTCCCCGTTCTTAATACCGATTTAACTTAATGATTTTCAAAACAAAACGTTAAGCAAACAGTCATATTAAGAGATTCCCCATTCTTAATACTCATTTACCGAAACGACTTTCAAACAACATTAATTAAATAAGTCATTAAGAGATTCCCCGTTCTTAATACCGATTTAACTTAATGATTTTCAAAACAAAACGTTAAGCAAACAGTCATATTAAGAGATTCCCCATTCTTAATATACTTTTGACTTAAACGATTTTCTCGCAAAACATTCAGTAAACGAGTCATTAAGAGATTCCCCATTCTTAATACTCATTTACCGAAACGACTTTCAAACAACATTAATTAAATAAGTCATTAAGAGATTCCCCGTTCTCAATACCGATTTAACTTAATGATTTTCAAAACAAAACGTTAAGCAAACAGTCATATTAAGAGATTCCCCATTCTTAATACTCATTTACCGAAACGATTTTCAAAAACGATAGTTAAGTAACCGAGACATTAAGAGATTCCCCATTCTCAACGCCCAGTTAACTTAAACATTTTCCTCAAATACACATTAAGTAAACCGAGGTATTAAAAGATTCCCCATTTTTAATACCCATTTAACTTAAACGACTTTCAAACAACATTAATTAAATAAGTCATTAAGAGATTCCCCGTTCTTAATACCGATTTAACTTAATGATTTTCAAAACAAAACGTTAAGCAAACAGTCATATTAAGAGATTCCCCATTCTTAATACTCATTTACCGAAACGACTTTCAAACAACATTAATTAAATAAGTCATTAAGAGATTCCCCGTTCTCAATACCGATTTAACTTAATGATTTTCAAAACAAAACGTTAAGCAAACAGTCATATTAAGAGATTCCCCATTCTTAATACTCATTTACCGAAACGACTTTCAAACAACATTAATTAAATAAGTCATTAAGAGATTCCCCGTTCTTAATACCGATTTAACTTAATGATTTTCAAAACAAAACGTTAAGCAAACAGTCATATTAAGAGATTCCCCATTCTTAATACTCATTTACCGAAACGACTTTCAAACAACATTAATTAAATAAGTCATTAAGAGATTCCCCGTTCTCAATACCGATTTAACTTAATGATTTTCAAAACAAAACGTTAAGCAAACAGTCATATTAAGAGATTCCCCATTCTTAATACTCATTTACCGAAACGACTTTCAAACAACATTAATTAAATAAGTCATTAAGAGATTCCCCGTTCTCAATACCGATTTAACTTAATGATTTTCAAAACAAAACGTTAAGCAAACAGTCATATTAAGAGATTCCCCATTCTTAATACTCATTTACCGAAACGACTTTCAAACAACATTAATTAAATAAGTCATTAAGAGATTCCCCGTTCTTAATACCGATTTAACTTAATGATTTTCAAAACAAAACGTTAAGCAAACAGTCATATTAAGAGATTCCCCATTCTTAATACTCATTTACCGAAACGACTTTCAAACAACATTAATTAAATAAGTCATTAAGAGATTCCCCGTTCTTAATACCGATTTAACTTAATGATTTTCAAAACAAAACGTTAAGCAAACAGTCATATTAAGAGATTCCCCATTCTTAATACTCATTTACCGAAACGACTTTCAAACAACATTAATTAAATAAGTCATTAAGAGATTCCCCGTTCTCAATACCGATTTAACTTAATGATTTTCAAAACAAAACGTTAAGCAAACAGTCATATTAAGAGATTCCCCATTCTTAATACTCATTTACCGAAACGACTTTCAAACAACATTAATTAAATAAGTCATTAAGAGATTCCCCGTTCTCAATACCGATTTAACTTAATGATTTTCAAAACAAAACGTTAAGCAAACAGTCATATTAAGAGATTCCCCATTCTTAATACTCATTTACCGAAACGACTTTCAAACAACATTAATTAAATAAGTCATTAAGAGATTCCCCGTTCTCAATACCGATTTAACTTAATGATTTTCAAAACAAAACGTTAAGCAAACAGTCATATTAAGAGATTCCCCATTCTTAATACTCATTTACCGAAACGACTTTCAAACAACATTAATTAAATAAGTCATTAAGAGATTCCCCGTTCTTAATACCGATTTAACTTAATGATTTTCAAAACAAAACGTTAAGCAAACAGTCATATTAAGAGATTCCCCATTCTTAATACTCATTTACCGAAACGACTTTCAAACAACATTAATTAAATAAGTCATTAAGAGATTCCCCGTTCTTAATACCGATTTAACTTAATGATTTTCAAAACAAAACGTTAAGCAAACAGTCATATTAAGAGATTCCCCATTCTTAATACTCATTTACCGAAACGACTTTCAAACAACATTAATTAAATAAGTCATTAAGAGATTCCCCGTTCTCAATACCGATTTAACTTAATGATTTTCAAAACAAAACGTTAAGCAAACAGTCATATTAAGAGATTCCCCATTCTTAATACTCATTTACCGAAACGACTTTCAAACAACATTAATTAAATAAGTCATTAAGAGATTCCCCGTTCTCAATACCGATTTAACTTAATGATTTTCAAAACAAAACGTTAAGCAAACAGTCATATTAAGAGATTCCCCATTCTTAATACTCATTTACCGAAACGACTTTCAAACAACATTAATTAAATAAGTCATTAAGAGATTCCCCGTTCTCAATACCGATTTAACTTAATGATTTTCAAAACAAAACGTTAAGCAAACAGTCATATTAAGAGATTCCCCATTCTTAATACTCATTTACCGAAACGACTTTCAAACAACATTAATTAAATAAGTCATTAAGAGATTCCCCGTTCTTAATACCGATTTAACTTAATGATTTTCAAAACAAAACGTTAAGCAAACAGTCATATTAAGAGATTCCCCATTCTTAATACTCATTTACCGAAACGACTTTCAAACAACATTAATTAAATAAGTCATTAAGAGATTCCCCGTTCTTAATACCGATTTAACTTAATGATTTTCAAAACAAAACGTTAAGCAAACAGTCATATTAAGAGATTCCCCATTCTTAATACTCATTTACCGAAACGACTTTCAAACAACATTAATTAAATAAGTCATTAAGAGATTCCCCGTTCTCAATACCGATTTAACTTAATGATTTTCAAAACAAAACGTTAAGCAAACAGTCATATTAAGAGATTCCCCATTCTTAATACTCATTTACCGAAACGACTTTCAAACAACATTAATTAAATAAGTCATTAAGAGATTCCCCGTTCTCAATACCGATTTAACTTAATGATTTTCAAAACAAAACGTTAAGCAAACAGTCATATTAAGAGATTCCCCATTCTTAATACTCATTTACCGAAACGACTTTCAAACAACATTAATTAAATAAGTCATTAAGAGATTCCCCGTTCTCAATACCGATTTAACTTAATGATTTTCAAAACAAAACGTTAAGCAAACAGTCATATTAAGAGATTCCCCATTCTTAATACTCATTTACCGAAACGACTTTCAAACAACATTAATTAAATAAGTCATTAAGAGATTCCCCGTTCTTAATACCGATTTAACTTAATGATTTTCAAAACAAAACGTTAAGCAAACAGTCATATTAAGAGATTCCCCATTCTTAATACTCATTTACCGAAACGACTTTCAAACAACATTAATTAAATAAGTCATTAAGAGATTCCCCGTTCTTAATACCGATTTAACTTAATGATTTTCAAAACAAAACGTTAAGCAAACAGTCATATTAAGAGATTCCCCATTCTTAATACTCATTTACCGAAACGACTTTCAAACAACATTAATTAAATAAGTCATTAAGAGATTCCCCGTTCTCAATACCGATTTAACTTAATGATTTTCAAAACAAAACGTTAAGCAAACAGTCATATTAAGAGATTCCCCATTCTTAATACTCATTTACCGAAACGACTTTCAAACAACATTAATTAAATAAGTCATTAAGAGATTCCCCGTTCTCAATACCGATTTAACTTAATGATTTTCAAAACAAAACGTTAAGCAAACAGTCATATTAAGAGATTCCCCATTCTTAATACTCATTTACCGAAACGACTTTCAAACAACATTAATTAAATAAGTCATTAAGAGATTCCCCGTTCTCAATACCGATTTAACTTAATGATTTTCAAAACAAAACGTTAAGCAAACAGTCATATTAAGAGATTCCCCATTCTTAATACTCATTTACCGAAACGACTTTCAAACAACATTAATTAAATAAGTCATTAAGAGATTCCCCGTTCTTAATACCGATTTAACTTAATGATTTTCAAAACAAAACGTTAAGCAAACAGTCATATTAAGAGATTCCCCATTCTTAATACTCATTTACCGAAACGACTTTCAAACAACATTAATTAAATAAGTCATTAAGAGATTCCCCGTTCTTAATACCGATTTAACTTAATGATTTTCAAAACAAAACGTTAAGCAAACAGTCATATTAAGAGATTCCCCATTCTTAATACTCATTTACCGAAACGACTTTCAAACAACATTAATTAAATAAGTCATTAAGAGATTCCCCGTTCTCAATACCGATTTAACTTAATGATTTTCAAAACAAAACGTTAAGCAAACAGTCATATTAAGAGATTCCCCATTCTTAATACTCATTTACCGAAACGACTTTCAAACAACATTAATTAAATAAGTCATTAAGAGATTCCCCGTTCTCAATACCGATTTAACTTAATGATTTTCAAAACAAAACGTTAAGCAAACAGTCATATTAAGAGATTCCCCATTCTTAATACTCATTTACCGAAACGACTTTCAAACAACATTAATTAAATAAGTCATTAAGAGATTCCCCGTTCTCAATACCGATTTAACTTAATGATTTTCAAAACAAAACGTTAAGCAAACAGTCATATTAAGAGATTCCCCATTCTTAATACTCATTTACCGAAACGACTTTCAAACAACATTAATTAAATAAGTCATTAAGAGATTCCCCGTTCTTAATACCGATTTAACTTAATGATTTTCAAAACAAAACGTTAAGCAAACAGTCATATTAAGAGATTCCCCATTCTTAATACTCATTTACCGAAACGACTTTCAAACAACATTAATTAAATAAGTCATTAAGAGATTCCCCGTTCTTAATACCGATTTAACTTAATGATTTTCAAAACAAAACGTTAAGCAAACAGTCATATTAAGAGATTCCCCATTCTTAATACTCATTTACCGAAACGACTTTCAAACAACATTAATTAAATAAGTCATTAAGAGATTCCCCGTTCTCAATACCGATTTAACTTAATGATTTTCAAAACAAAACGTTAAGCAAACAGTCATATTAAGAGATTCCCCATTCTTAATACTCATTTACCGAAACGACTTTCAAACAACATTAATTAAATAAGTCATTAAGAGATTCCCCGTTCTCAATACCGATTTAACTTAATGATTTTCAAAACAAAACGTTAAGCAAACAGTCATATTAAGAGATTCCCCATTCTTAATACTCATTTACCGAAACGACTTTCAAACAACATTAATTAAATAAGTCATTAAGAGATTCCCCGTTCTCAATACCGATTTAACTTAATGATTTTCAAAACAAAACGTTAAGCAAACAGTCATATTAAGAGATTCCCCATTCTTAATACTCATTTACCGAAACGACTTTCAAACAACATTAATTAAATAAGTCATTAAGAGATTCCCCGTTCTTAATACCGATTTAACTTAATGATTTTCAAAACAAAACGTTAAGCAAACAGTCATATTAAGAGATTCCCCATTCTTAATACTCATTTACCGAAACGACTTTCAAACAACATTAATTAAATAAGTCATTAAGAGATTCCCCGTTCTTAATACCGATTTAACTTAATGATTTTCAAAACAAAACGTTAAGCAAACAGTCATATTAAGAGATTCCCCATTCTTAATACTCATTTACCGAAACGACTTTCAAACAACATTAATTAAATAAGTCATTAAGAGATTCCCCGTTCTCAATACCGATTTAACTTAATGATTTTCAAAACAAAACGTTAAGCAAACAGTCATATTAAGAGATTCCCCATTCTTAATACTCATTTACCGAAACGACTTTCAAACAACATTAATTAAATAAGTCATTAAGAGATTCCCCGTTCTCAATACCGATTTAACTTAATGATTTTCAAAACAAAACGTTAAGCAAACAGTCATATTAAGAGATTCCCCATTCTTAATACTCATTTACCGAAACGACTTTCAAACAACATTAATTAAATAAGTCATTAAGAGATTCCCCGTTCTCAATACCGATTTAACTTAATGATTTTCAAAACAAAACGTTAAGCAAACAGTCATATTAAGAGATTCCCCATTCTTAATACTCATTTACCGAAACGACTTTCAAACAACATTAATTAAATAAGTCATTAAGAGATTCCCCGTTCTTAATACCGATTTAACTTAATGATTTTCAAAACAAAACGTTAAGCAAACAGTCATATTAAGAGATTCCCCATTCTTAATACTCATTTACCGAAACGACTTTCAAACAACATTAATTAAATAAGTCATTAAGAGATTCCCCGTTCTTAATACCGATTTAACTTAATGATTTTCAAAACAAAACGTTAAGCAAACAGTCATATTAAGAGATTCCCCATTCTTAATACTCATTTACCGAAACGACTTTCAAACAACATTAATTAAATAAGTCATTAAGAGATTCCCCGTTCTCAATACCGATTTAACTTAATGATTTTCAAAACAAAACGTTAAGCAAACAGTCATATTAAGAGATTCCCCATTCTTAATACTCATTTACCGAAACGACTTTCAAACAACATTAATTAAATAAGTCATTAAGAGATTCCCCGTTCTCAATACCGATTTAACTTAATGATTTTCAAAACAAAACGTTAAGCAAACAGTCATATTAAGAGATTCCCCATTCTTAATACTCATTTACCGAAACGACTTTCAAACAACATTAATTAAATAAGTCATTAAGAGATTCCCCGTTCTCAATACCGATTTAACTTAATGATTTTCAAAACAAAACGTTAAGCAAACAGTCATATTAAGAGATTCCCCATTCTTAATACTCATTTACCGAAACGACTTTCAAACAACATTAATTAAATAAGTCATTAAGAGATTCCCCGTTCTTAATACCGATTTAACTTAATGATTTTCAAAACAAAACGTTAAGCAAACAGTCATATTAAGAGATTCCCCATTCTTAATACTCATTTACCGAAACGACTTTCAAACAACATTAATTAAATAAGTCATTAAGAGATTCCCCGTTCTTAATACCGATTTAACTTAATGATTTTCAAAACAAAACGTTAAGCAAACAGTCATATTAAGAGATTCCCCATTCTTAATACTCATTTACCGAAACGACTTTCAAACAACATTAATTAAATAAGTCATTAAGAGATTCCCCGTTCTCAATACCGATTTAACTTAATGATTTTCAAAACAAAACGTTAAGCAAACAGTCATATTAAGAGATTCCCCATTCTTAATACTCATTTACCGAAACGACTTTCAAACAACATTAATTAAATAAGTCATTAAGAGATTCCCCGTTCTCAATACCGATTTAACTTAATGATTTTCAAAACAAAACGTTAAGCAAACAGTCATATTAAGAGATTCCCCATTCTTAATACTCATTTACCGAAACGACTTTCAAACAACACAAATTCCTTCCCACACAACCACATATAAGTCCCTAATGCAAACTAGAAGTTTGGAAGGAGCCCTTACCTTTACGTTAGCTTTAACGTGGTTTTCCGGTACCGCGAGCAATTCCGATAAAATCTTCGCTCGCAAAGCCGCTTCCAAATTAGTTCACTAGCACCGTAGAGTGGTGGTGAGCAACTTTCCCTTCTATCTCTTCGAGAAATGAAGCTTGGATCTAAAAGAAACGGAGGGGTTTGTGTTTGGATCTCAAATACCGTTTTTCTTCGTTTTCGAATCAAAGAGGAAGAGTGGAGTTGCGAAAACCTTGATCTAACTCTCACCCAACCTTGGGTTACTAGTTTGGAAGAAAAGAAAGCGACGAAAATGAAAATGGGAGAAAGGAGGGAAAAGCTTCGCGGTCGATCAGAGGAAGAAGATGGAAAATTCCAATTTTTCTTCCTTTCTTTTTCTTTCCTTTGTTTTTCCTTTTTTCCCTTTTCCTTCTTTCCTTTATATACTCTTTTCTTTTCCTTTTCCTTCCTTCTAGTTTTCTTTTCTTTTTCCCCCCAAACAAACATATAAAAATATAATAAATATAACTTAACAAATATCTCAAAATCTAGATATTTGTTAAATTACCGTTTCACCCGAAACGCATTAAATTCAATTTATTTATCGACGAGAAATTTTAATTGGCATCAAAATATCTTTTTGATTATAAAACTCCAAAATATTATTAACTTTGGCTTAAAAGCCTCTGAGCCAAAATCCAAAATACACCAAAAATACATAAATGGTACTTTAAAATTATGGGTCTTACAAAAGAAGGACAGCTGGTGCGTTGGAAAGGAAGAGTTGTAGAAGACAAAATTTGGGAGGATGAATTATTACTAAAAATTCAATTTCCATCTCTCAGCTTTGAGGACAAGGCTGCAGTTCCTGATGGCGGTAATGATAGAATTATTGGGCCTAAGACTAATGAAAGGCCCAAATCTACAGTGTGGAGAACGTATGTCCACAAGGGTAAAAAAGAGAATAAGCGGTCTATTAATGACAAGGCAGAGAAATTCTCTGAATTTTAGGGATTTCAGTTACACATAGGGGAATAAATTAAGGAGGGTAGTGGAGTATTGCTCATGAATAATTATTATCATCATTGAATTAGGAGATACTATTTTCTCTAGAGGAGGTTTGCTCTGGGTTATACGCTGTATCAGAATTTTCCCTTCTTCCATAAATCATTAAATTCACATTTCATCTATCATTTTACTATTTATAGATTCCTATTTTTCTGTGACTTTATCAGTGTCACTGTTAAATGCCTTTGGTCTGATAATGCCAAGGAATTGGCCTTCACTCAGTTCTTACAAAACCAAGGAACTTTGCATCAGTTTTCTTGTGTTGAAAGGCCATAACAGAACTCTGTTGTAGAACGAGGACAACATTTGTTGAATGTTACTCATGCACTATTTTCTCAGTCCAAGATGCCAATTACTTTTTGGGGAGAATGTGTTGCTATTGCAGCCTTCTTGATCAACACATTCCCCTGTCCAATTCTCAAGGATAGATCTCCGTATCAAATTTTATATGATAAGGATCCCATTTACAACTCCTTGAGGTCTTTTTGTTGCTTGGCCTATGCTGCCACATTGCCATCCAATCGCAACAAGTTCATTGCAAGAGCAGTTCCCACTGTCTTTGTTGGTTATCCTCATGGCTATAAAGGTTATAGCATTCAAACTCAAGTTTTTTTATCTCAAGGGATGTCACTTTTCATGAGACTACTTTTCTATTTCATGACTTACCTAATACATCCATCTCACAGGATCCATTCCTTGATTTGGTGATTGCCATTCCCATTCCTGAACACAACACACCAGATCCTAATCTCTTTTTATCTGAGCCACATATTCCACACCCACCAGATGATCCAAATCCTCAAAATAACCCATATCCTCCTTCCCAGGATATTTTTACAGTAAAAATGCTCGTTTACCTACTTACTTAAATGACTATGTAGATAAATCCATTTGAATAAATTAATATAAAGATATAATAAGGTACTTCTGAATTGATCTCATCCCTTAGATGTGAGTAATGCATTTCTTAATGGTGAAATTTTTGAAGAGGTTTACATGACTCCTCCTTTGGGTTATTATCCTGCTAAAAAGGGATTGTTTTGCAAGCTGAACAAATCCTTGTATGGCCATAGACAAGCATCACGACAATGGTTTTGCAAGTTCTCCACCACTTTGCTTGCTTATGGTTTTGCTCAATCTAGAAACAATTATTTCTTTTACTTTTGGTTCAGGTCCCTCTTTGATCATTCTACTTGTTTATGTAGATGACATTGTGTTGGCAAGACCAAATTCCACCAAAATTGATGAGACTTAGGCCCTCCTTCAATCATTTTTCAAATTAAAAGTTCTTGGTGACTTGAAGTATTTCCTAGGATTGGAAAATGCTTAGTCAAGCAATGGCATATCACTTTCTCAGCATGAGTATTCTCTCAATCTACTTGAAGATTTTGGTTTTTTGGGCTCCAAACCTGTCTCACTCCCATTGGATCCCAATGCTAAACTTTCAGTCACTTAAGGTGATCCCTTTTCTGATGCATCACTTTACAAACGGCTCATTGGCAGGCTGATGTACTTGACCATCTCACCAGCTGATATTAACTTTGTTGTTCCTAAACTTAGCCAATATATGCAAAAGCCACGAAGGCATCATCCTCCTTGTTGCTCACCATCTTTTGCAGTACCTTAAATCTGCACCAGACCAAGGTCTCTTGTTCCCTTCAACTAATTCTCTTACTCTTTCAGCTTATGTTGATGCTGATTGGGGCAGCTGTGTCAATACCAAAAGAGCCACTACTGGTTTTTGCCTCTTCCTTCGGCAAAGAAGCAACCTACATTCTCTAAATATTTTGCTGAAGTTGTACATGGTGTTGTCCTCTGCTGCTAGTGAAGTTGTTTGGTTGCAACATTTACTTCTTCACTTTGAAGGCTCTCCAACTTCAGTTATGGTTTTTTGTGACAACCGATCCTCCATCCATCTTGCTTCTAATCCTGCCCACCATAAACGTTCTAAACATATCGACATCGACTACCATTTTATACGAGAGTTGGTTCAATTAAACTTGCTAAAGCTCATTCATGTCAAAACTCACAGCACCAATTGGCTAACATCTTTACTAAGGCTCTTCCCACTCCAGCCTTCTTCACTCTCATTTTCAAGCTGGGAATCATCAACATCTACTCTCCATCTTGAGGGGGGTATTAGATTGTATATCCCCACTCGTTACTTTGTAAAATAGTTAGTTCGTTAGTTATCTGAATTAGTTAGAGATTGTGCAAGTTAGTTAGATCTCTTTTGCTCTTGTTTTGTCTTGATTCTTGCATACTATATAAAGAAGGATTCCATTCATTTTAAACTCAATTCAATTAAATCAATTGATGAGATTCAATACCAAGTGTCAACAACACCACATTGATTGATGGTGACATGACAACATTGTTGTTGAAGTTGTGGGATTTTAGAGAAAATGAGGAGAGAAAATAATAAGAGCTTGAATATTATTGATAATAAATTTATATGCTAACTTGATTACAAAAGATTCAATATTAATCTCTATTTATAGAGGTACATGGACTCAATCATAAATCAGGAACAAATCATTATAATAATGACAGATATTCCAAGAGATCTCTATAATTATAAATTAATCCTATGAAACTATTCAAGATACTCTAATATAATATAAAAGCTATTATAAGATATTTTTTTAATATTCTAACTGTCAAACTCAGAGTTTCTGATTTGTAAACTATGCCATTTCCATTGGAGAATTCTTCTTTAAATAATGTTGTTACATAATGATATGAGTCTTACTATAACGGCTAACTAATTAATTGCAATAATAATTACATAATTACAAGTATCATCAAATCTGCACAATTAATGATTACGAAACTGCCAATTCTATTCCCCCTCAAATTGATGCTGGTAAGTCTATAAGCATCAATTTGTTGATTATAAAATTATGCTGCTGACGTGTCAATGATTTGGTGAGGACATCAGCCAACTGAATTGATGTTGAGACATGAGGAAGAGTAATAATTTTGCGGTCATAGGCTTCCCTAATTGAATGACAATCGACTTCTATGTGCTTTGTCTTTCATGGTATACTGGATTTGCTGCAATTTGTATGGCACTTGTATTATCAGCATGCAATGGAGTTGGTTTTGTTTATGAAAAACCAAGTTCTGAAAGAAGACTGCACAACCAAATAATTTTTGAACATGCTGCAGACATGGAACGGTATTCTACTTCAGTAGAGGATTTAGATACAGAATCTTGTTTCTTGCACTTCCAAGAGATAGGGGCATCAAAAACATGCACCAACCGGTGGTAGATTTTCTTGTGTCTGGGCAGCCAACCCAATCAGCATCACTGTATGCTTGAAGTTGTATTGTTGAACTATTAGGGAAGAAGAGATCTCGACTAGGAGTATCCAATAAGTATTTGATGATTCGTTGTACAACTGAAAGATGCAAATGTCTAGGATTTTGCATGAATCTACTGACTGTATGGACAACAAAAGAGATATCGGGTCTTGTAATGGTAAGATAGATAAGACTGCCAACCAACTTTCGATATAACATGGGATCTGTCATGAGTTCACCTTAATCCCGTCTTAACTTGATATTAACTTCCATTGGAGTTTCAACAGCAGCGGCGTTGGTAAGACCGGCTAAATGAATTGAATCTTGAATATATTTGTGTTGAGTAACAAAGATGCCTATATATTATGTGGGGCCTATTTTGATTTGTTAGGGTCTATATAAATTTCAACCAATGAAAAAGAATGTGTTGGAATGTGTGTTAAAGAATGTGTTTCTAATATTATTAGTTGATTTTTTACACATTTGATATTTTCTTTTAACCACTTAATATTTTTTATTAAACTATAAATTTAAAGATAATGCAATGTCAACGTAATCTTGTTTTATATTGAACCATAATAATAACTCGTCATGCCAACAAAATATTCAATAACTATTTTTGTTTTAAAAATCATTTAATATAATGTAACAAACTAAATAGTATAATTAACCGATGATTTGTGACTAATTTTATTAAGCTTCTTAGTTAATAGTTAGTCCGTGAATAAAATAAAGTTTTATTTTAATATATTTTTATTTTATTGTAATATTTTTTATTTATCTTTGATTTAAAGGAAATATTTATATTTTTTCTTTAAGATTTTATTTTCTTTATCCTATGTTGTCTATATGAACGATATTTATGTCATTTTAAAAATACATTTTTCTCTTTCTTATTTTTTTTCTTTTAACGTTTCCTCAGTTTGTGTGACAGTCTTATCCATTCCAAACATAGAGAAATTTTTTAACTCAATTCATTTTTTCTCATTTGTTTTTAATTTTGACTTTAAGTTATTTTGTCAGTGATATAATTAACAATTTTGCTTCCCACACCCTTCAATTTTCTTTTTTGAAAACCAAAATACCCTTCCATCTATATTCACTTAACCCCATCATTTATATCTTCATCTTCATTAACCTAACATTCAATCATCTTCAACATTCTTCAATCATTTTCAACACCTTCATCATCTTCAACACCTTCATCACTTCAATCAAGTAAGCAAGTCCTTATCAATGGTGTTGAATCTTTTATCAATGGTGCTGGTGTTTTCTGTTTTTGAATCTTTATCAATGGTGTTGGTTTTGTTGTTTTTGCATGGGGACTTCAGCGAATAAAGAGGAAAAAGACATCCAACTTTAGGCCCCGTCGCGATCATCTTCCCTGATTGTTGATCCTGCACAAGACAAATAGATTTTGAGAATTCAACTCTACAATCATTGTCAACTAATTGACCAACTGAAATAAGATTACTAGTAAGACCAGGGGAAACATAAACATTGGTGAGAGATGAAGAAATATCACCAATTTCTGTAATAGGCAAACTGTTTCCATCAGCAGTTTGTATTTGGAGATTACCAGAATAACTTGTAACATTGGTAAGGGCAGCAACATTGTTGGTCATATGATTAGATTCCCCTGAGTCAAAATACCAAGAAGAATCAGGGGAAGTAACGTTACCTGAAAGACCCAAAGCAGAAAATGCGGAAATGATCATTTGTTGAACCATTTCAGGGGTTAAGGCTGGAACGGTGGAATGTGGATTCTGGTTCACCGAAATGAGAGCTGCAGAAGGACCAACAGATGCAGTGAAGGCTGTTGCAGTTTTCTTTGGTGGTCTGGTTGGACATTCTTTAATGATATGACCATTCTTTTTGCAGTAATTGCAAAACTTTTTAGGACAGTTGGAAGCAAAATGTCCATGTCCTTTGCAACAGAAACATTGAATAGTACTCATGTCTCGCCCACGAGGTCGACCTTGTACCACATATGCCACAGAGAGAGAAACAACCTTTTGTTGTTCCATGGTTGTTTGAGTGAGAAGACGTTGTTCCTCACGAAGCAGCTCATTGAGACAAGTATCCAAGGATGGGGCAGTAGCTCGGTTCATGAGATTGGACCTTAGTCCCTCAAAATCAGATCTCAATTTCATTAAAAATTGATCGCGTTTGGTAATCTCGTGAACTTTTTGCACAGTGATTTGTCCTTCACTTGACAAATCTTTATTGACAAAAATCTGGAGCTGAAACGCCCATGTAGAGTAGTTTTTTCCATTAAGACGCACAAAAAGGGTATCATGCTTGTCGGTGAACATGATGTTGAGGGAAACAAATGAAGAGAACTTAGGAGACGTGAAAACCGGGAATGTGGAAACAACAGCGAAATTATGATCGTCGGCGGCGAAGAACTAAGATTTTAAGAAAAAAATAGAACAGAAACCACAAGGAAAACTATGATTGACGTCGGCAAGGAACTATGATTTCAAGAAGAAAAAAAATTGAGGAACTCAAGATTTGATCGCAAAAAAACAGAGAAAATCTGATTTGGATCGCAACCTAGTTTGATACCATGTCAAACTCAGAATTTCTGATTTGTAAACTGTGTCATTTCCATTGGAGAATTCTCCTTTAAATAATGTTGTTACATAATTGTTAGAATATTAAAAAATATCTTATAATATCTTTTATATTATATTAGAGTATCTTGAGTTATTTTCTATGATCAATTTATAATCATAGAGAATCTTAGAATATCTCTTATTATTATTATGATTTATTCCTAATTTAGGATTTAGTCTATGTTTCTCTTTAAATAGAGATTAGTATTGAGTCTATTGTAATCAAATTAGCATTAAGCTATTATCAATAATATTCAAACCCTTATTATTTTCTCTCCTCATTTTCTCTAAAATCCCACAACTTCAACATGGTATCTAGAGCCTATTTCGATCCTCCTTGAACAATCTTGTCGTTGTTCCGCTGCTAAGTTCCCAACAGTTTGGGAATATAATCCTAGTTTCTCTTTTCTAGCATGATCATTCCTTTTTCTGACTACTATCACTTCCGTCCACAATC
>NC_021164.2:13919026-13940831 GCF_000331145.2 Cicer arietinum | reverse complement strand
AACAGTGGCTTCTATTCCCACCGATGATCATTCCGGTGGTGTCCCTTTTCCCACTGATGAATCATATTTGTGATGACTTATTTTCCCATTGATGATTATTCTGACGATGTCTTTTATTTTTATGACTCACACTTTAGCATGACAATTTGTCCCAGATGCACTGGCCCCATCTTTGTCCCAGATGTACTGGCCTTGCCTTTCTCTCCTTGAAGCACGCCTCTCCAATATTATTGGTTTAAAGCTTCCAAATGCAGTTTTTAGAAGAACGGACCTCGCTTTGTTCAATTGCTTGCCATGAATTTCTCTCAGGCTGATGATCATATCGGCTATCTGGCTAGGCTATATTTATAGCAATTCTCTCCGACTTCACCTGCATCCCTGAGTTGCTTTTCCATCCTTTTTATTATTTTGCAGAGCAAAACATTGTTTTCTTGTAGCAAGCTAAAGCTTAGTAAGCTTTAGCTTGAGGGGGAGTGTTAGAATATTAGAAAATATCTTATAATATCTTTTATATTATATTAGAGTATCTTGAGTTATTTTCTATGACCAATTTATAATCATAGAGAATCTTAGAATATCTCTTATTATTATTATGATTTATTCCTAATTTAGGATTTAGTCTATGTTTCTCTATAAATAGAGATTAGTATTGAGTCTATTGTAATCAAATTAGCATTAAGCTATTATCAATAATATTCAAACCCTTATTATTTTTTCTCCTCATTTTCTCTAAAATCCCACAACTTCAACAATAATGATATGGATCTTACTATAACGGCTAACTAATTAATTGTAATAATAATTATATAATTACAAATATTATCAAATCTGCACAATTAATGATTACGAAACTGCCAATTCTATTGACAATAACAACTACCACGTGGCATTTCCATGCCATCTATTGCCACATGGCATTTCCATTGCTACATGGAACCGACACGCCACCTCAAAATCCCATGGATGACAGAGATGAAAAGCAAAACAAAAATGATTTACATGTACACAAAACAAAAAAGTAATATATATAAATATATATTATTGGTACTAAAATCAAAAGAAAAAAAATACTTTATTTTCAAATGCAACTTCATCTATTGCATTCACAAGTATATGGTCATTTAGTGATATATGTTTTACTATAATCATTATGAACAACTGAAACTTTGCTTTCAGATTGAGCATGCTCAGCACTTGGCACCTGGTACTCCATCTCGATTTGGCAAAGAAGGAGTTATTGCTTCTGTGCAGGTTTCTTTTTATTACCATTATCTAGCAGTTTTCAATATTTTTTTTTAACAGTGAAGCAGTTTGTACAATTGCTGCACCTGTACCATCCAAATAAATGATAGGTTAGCTGCATAGCTACTAAATGCAGTAACTGATTTCTTTTTCATTTTTCACTACAATTCTTTTTGTTGAGAGTTCAACACCAGATAAGATATGGCCTAAAATGACATTATAAGTGGGAGACATTGCTCACATTACAAGTCGGTTCTGTAGGTTTAAGTTAGGTTCAACTTGTTGGTATCAGTGACCTCGCAATAAAGAAAATATATCAGTTTTCGTTACCAAATTAATCTGTATCAAGCGCACAGCGGAAATTAAATTTTGAAGCATGCAAAGTTAGCAATATAGAGATTTAAAGAGAGAGAGTTAGAGAAGAAGACACAGAGATTTATCCTGGTTCGGTTGTTCCACAACAACCTACGTCCAGTCCTGAAAATCCAATCGGATTTCAGATTTTCTTCTCCTTCAATAGAAAGAATCAATTACAAAGATTTTCCAGTTTCCTCCCTGAAACCTATCAATCTCTAATTATATCTTTCCTATTGAATACCCTCTGATCCTTGAAGACACTCAGCAGCCTATCACAGAATCAAAGTGCGACTCTTTCTTGTTGAATCCTCTCAACCAAGAAAGTAGCCACCAGTTTCGAGCTGGCTTTTCTTGCGTTCTATTTTGTTCAAAGTTTGATTACAGAAAGAATAAAGATTGTAAAACAAAAGGGTCTTCAATCTTTATGAATGTTGCTCTTCACAAATCTGGATATTCATGGATTGTTCTTGAGCACATTATCATTTCTCTTAGATTGTCAACAAACTGTATTGAGATCTGTAATCACAATTATGAAGTTGTTAGTTTGTTGTTATGAACAGCTGAGAACGTTATGAGAAATTATGAAAGATATGAATTGTTATGTAAAAGTTATTAGAATAAAGATTGAAAGACATCTTATATAGTTCCTGAAAAACCAATTACGAAATCGATTTCCCAATCGATTTTGTAAAGTTATAAAATGAGCTAAATCGATTTGCCAATCGATTATCGCGATCTTGGTTTTCTTTAAACTTGAAACTATACAAGCTAATCGATTTACCAATCGATTCTTTAAAACAACACTTTTCAGCAGAACATGTCCAGACCTGTATAAATCGATTGCCTAATCGATTTCTGGGAATCTGTTTTGATAAAACTATTTTCAATCGATTACTCAATCGATTTGCCAAACTTCTGAGTTCACTGTGTTTTCAACAAGTTTATTTCAATCGATTTGCCAATCGATTGTTTTCAAAACAGTGGCTCAGGTTTTAATATCACTCGATTTGCCAATCGATTGTTTTCAAAACAGTGGCTCAGGTTTTTGATGTCAATCGATTTGTCAATCGATGTGATTCAAAATAGTGACTCAGTTTTAATATCAATCGATTTGCCAATCGATTATTTTCAAAACAGTGGCTCAGCTACTTGTTATCAATCGACTTGTCAATCGATGTGATTCAAAATAGTGATTCAGTTTTTAATATCAATCGATTTGCCAATCGATTGGTTTCAAAACAGAGGCTCAGCTATTTGACATCAATCGACGTGTCAATCGATTTGGTGGCATGTTCCTGAAAAGTTTTTACCTGGTGTTTAGTTCAATCGATTTACCAATCGATTGCAACCAAACTTAATCAAAATTAAAAGTGTTAACAATTGATTGTCCAATCGATTGTATTTGTCACAGGTGAGGTCATTTTTCAAATGATATTTTATCAATCGATTTGCCAATCGATTTCCTCAGCACTGGAGTGCCACTGTGACTCATTCAATCGATTTACCAATCGATGTGTTATCATCAGGTTTGATTTGTGAAATGTTCAATCGATTTACCAATCGATTTTCTCCAAATCAGAGGCTACTGACTTGTGCATTTTTCATTTTTAATTGATCTAATCGATTGCCTAATCGATTGCACATTCACAAACTTAAGATTTCCTTACACCCTTGTTATGAAATCGATTTCCCAATCGATTTGCATATTCAGAATTCAACTTTTGTTGATTTCTTGTGTTCCAAGCTATTTGATCCAAGTGTGTAGGGTTTGATTCTGGTTCCTGAAATCTTGCTCAATTCAAACATTAGATTTATCATGCATTGTATGAACATTGTTGAATTATTAATTATGTCAAAATTAGGAATCAAAGGATCAAAATCCAACACAACTCAAATTCTAAGATGATATCAAAATCTATCTAAAATTCGTTGCACCACTCTGGTTATGCTTAAAATGTTCGGTTCTGGGCGTGAGGGGTGAGTTGGGTTGAGAGTTCTATATCGGATGAAATATTACCTGAAAATGTATTTATAAATGGGAGGTGTTATTCCCAAATCATATCTCGGTGTTTCTTTTGAACAATTCAAGTGTCCTATAGGGTTCTAGAACTTGTAAAGGACTCCATGATCAATTCACAACAGCTTGTCTAGTAAACCACATGAATGTGCACTATGAAATCTACTAGTGCATTTGGTTCTTAAAGGTCCAATGTTCTATCATTCAGCTTTAGGGCAAAAAGTATTTGCTGATTCTTGAGCCTGATTATCATTTACAGTAATTTCAGCAAAAAGTATCATATTTAGGAAAATATTGTTGATTCATGAGGTTGATTATCCAAAACTATTGCCTTTCCCAAAAATTTTCATTATCTTTTTCTTTGCTTCCATTCTGCTGTATATCGTCCTAGCTTTCAAAGTAACATAATGTGAACCTATTGATATGGACCATATCTTCACATTTATATATGTAAAGAGTTTAATCAATGTCCTTTTACAAGATTTGTAATAGTTTCTTGTTACTATTCACCGACAGCCAGATCACTTATTGGATGACGCCAATTCTGCTGGTAAAAAGCTTGGCGATGATAGAGCTGAAAGAGAATCATATTTGTTTAAGTCACTCTTAGATTCGAATGCATTAGTTGCATTTGGTTCTGATTGGCCGGTAAGCATGTTTATCTGGCTCATTATAATCGTCAGGTTTGGAATATTTATTTGTCCCAAATTATTTATCCCTCCAGAATAATAAGTTAACATTTATCAACTTTTTCCATTACTATCTTCTCAATTGAAAAATTTGGCTAACTATTTCATAACTACTACTTTCAACTATTCCAATTAATATGGTATTTTAGTCTTCACGTATTATTTTACTTTAGAAATCAACTCAAGTAGAGAAGTGTGCATTACTTAAAATGACATCTATAACGAAATAAGAGGTACTTCACTGAACATCATGTTTCTGTTTACTAGGTGGCAGATATCAATCCCTTGAGTGGCATTAAGACAGCAGTGAGAAGAAGACCTCCTACTTGGAAAGATGCATGGATTCCATTAGAGTGCGTCTCATTAGAAGATGCAATTAAGGCGTAAGCATCGTCAAGCAATTAAATTTGTTTTAATGTTATATTGCTTATTGATATCTTGTCTTTTTATCTCATTTTAATATGCATAATGTTTTCCTTTTTAATGATTGACACAACATATTGATGGTCTACTTGATGTTTTCTCCTAGTGACATTTAAGGACTGTTTAGATTGGTTTATTTATTAAGCTTATTTATTGGTATAATTACTTGTGAGACTGTAATCAAGAGAGTTTATTGGAACAACTTACGGCATGTTCATAAGTTATTTTCAGTTTATTTCATAAACTCTATAATATAACATATTGATGGTCTACTTGATGTTTTCTCCTAGTGACATTTAAGGACTGTTTAGATTGGTTTATTTATTAAGCTTATTTATTGGTATAATCACTTGTGAGACTGTAATCAAGAGAGTATATTGGAACAACTTACGGCATGTTCATAAGTTATTTTCAGTTTATTTCATAAATTCTATAATATAACTTATGTAAACAATTTATAGCTTACATAAAAATAGTTTAATTGTTAGTATAAAAAAAAACAGTTTAATATTTTTTCTTTTTTTGTTATAGAAATAATTTATACATAAGTATTTATGTTATAAACACTTCATTAAGGTAATTATCCAAATACGGACTTACTCTATGGATCTTCTCCATTGATAAGCACTTATTTAACTTTTGTTATAAAAAACTTTTTTAAGTGCTTCTTCAACTAGTTGATACTATTTCCCTTTTAAAATTTAAATTTTGCTTTCCACATCATTGCTCATAAATTCATAATGTCATATTCTACTTATTATTCTTTTTTTATTAATCAAAGTGACACCAAGGTTTATTTTACAACTGTCCTCTCAGATATTTGAACTTGCTACCTTAAAATTACATAAGCATTTATGTTATGAACACTTCATTAAGGTAATTATCCAAATACGGACTTTATGGATATTCTCCGTTGATAAGCACTTATTTAACTTTTGTTATAGAAAACTTTTTTAAGTGCTTCTTCAACTAGTTGATACTATTTTCCTTTTAACGATTAAATTTTGCTTTCCACATCATTGCTTGTAAATTCTTAATGTCATATTCTACTTATTATTCTTTTATTATTGATCAAAGTGACACTAAGGTTTATTTTACAATTGTCTTCCCAGATATTTGAACTTGCTACCTTAAAATTACAAAGCTAAACTTTTACGATTAAGCTAGTTCCTCAAATGTTTCTTCGATTCTCACTCATGATGCCCTTTTACAGGTATACAATTTCTGCTGCTCGTGCAAGCTTCATCGACAATGATCTTGGATCTCTATCTATTGGAAAACAAGCAGATTTTGTGATATTATCCACTGATTCATGGAATGACTTTGCTGAAGCAGCATCTGCTTCTATTGAGGCAACATATGTTTCTGGAATGAAAGCATATCCTTGAAACCCTTATATGTTTTGGTTGTGTCGTATGATTGAAATTGAAATGTATTCTTAGTATTTTAACTAATATGTATCAATGAAATAATTTCTTTTCATAGAATGAAATCATTTGAGTTTAATAAAAATACATTGCCATTGTAAATTAGTTTTATATTTGATTTCTATCTAAAGAAAGTTATCTACATGTATCTACATATACAGTCGGATATGCCTCGAATAGAATTATCTCCGGTAAATAAAAAATGAGAAATCAAAAAGAAAATTAGACATCTATTTTGTCACATGGCATCATTAATTTTAAGATACACACTTGAAAAAAAGGAGTGATGTGGCAAGACAATAATGTTAGTATAAAACTGGTTTATAGTGACAATTGTATTTTTAAGACTAAAAATTCAATTGGTCTATGACATCTTGGACCATTTTAGTCTGTGAAAAAATATATTCAAATTAATATTTGACAATTGTATAGAAAAGACATATTAGTTCTTCCGTTAAATTTAATTTCTCTTTCTATGATATTAAGTAGAAATGTAGTAGTATGATAATATAAGACTTGTAAAATTAATTTCGTTTATATTACTTTATAACCATTTATTCTTCTTGTTTTACTTTTTGTTTTTGTTCTTCTTCTCAATATTTAATTACTATAATTTTTAAATGATAAAAAATAATTTAAGAAAAACTTATTTAACTATTAATTTAAAGTTAAATATTGCACCAAAAGTTTGTACATTGGTCTAGATTTTGAATTGCATGTGTAATTTAAAACGAAAGATCTTTGATATTTGTAAGAATATTCTCATAAAAAATGGTAAAAATACTATTGCTAACATCAATAAAGGTTGCTTATTATAATTGAGAAAGGAAAAAAATGTTGAAGAGATGATAAATATGTTTTTTTTTGAAAATATTACCTTATACCCTTCATATTTTTTCTTTATTCTATAAATGTAAGGAAATGATCTTTTTATCCTTGTATAAATTTTAAAATTTGTATAAAAAATTTCAGTCTTATTGAATTTTTTGTTTTTTAAGTTTTCAGAAAGAGAATATATATTTTGGATTACCGATAAAAAAGTTACGTTTCTAAATTTTTATTTCAAACTTTTTGATAAAAAAGTTACACTTTAAATTTTTTATTTTTTTATTTTTCGATAAAGAAGTTATATTTCGAATTTTTTTTCTAAATTTTCCGAAAAATTAGTTAAACTTCAGAAAACTAAAAAACTTTTTCCAAATTTTAGTATATATAGGAAAATTTATACACACCAAATTTTAGATTCTTTTTCTCAAAAATAGTTTCAGAAAACTTTAAAAACCTTATGTTACTAGAAAACTTTTAAAAAAATTTCTAGTAAATCTTAACTTAAATTGATAAAAATAGTAAAAAAAATCAAACGTATATTTGACATTTTAACAAATTTATGGAGGTACAGGCACAAATATGGAGTACACAATAAATTTTTCTTCTTTTTTGGCCAACAGAATTATAAATATGCTGAAATTACAATATTACTCAAATTAAATTGAGGCTTGCTGTTACCTTTTTTTTTTTGGAGAGGCTTGCTGTTGTATCCTTATTTTTTTTAGAAAAAATATATGCACGGAATCAGTTAATATCAGTCATTTATTATATGATTATATTTTATAATTTGTAATTTTTATTAATTATTTACCGCATAATCAAATCAATCGTATTAATAGACCACATAAAATTGTTTACACCATGGAAGTATATTAATTAATTTTTTTTATTGCTCTTGTATCCTCGTATATATAATATAATGCTGCACTACTTATTATTACTAATTAACTTGTTTTTAAGAGTATTAGCAACATACTCTTGAATATATATTCTAACGCATTTTAATTGTCTTTTTTATTTTTATTTTATTTTAAAAGAGATGATAAATTTTAAAATGATTAACTCACAAATGTGAGCAAATCTAAGATAAGACGTTCAACTTAACAATATCAACATTTGTCAGTTGAACTTTTTATTGTCTCTTTTGTTGGTTGAAATTCATATGGAATCCTCCAAATTATGTGGGGCCTATTTTGATTTGTTAGGGTCTATATAAATTTCAACCAATGAAAAAGAATGTGTTGGAATGTGTGTTAAAGAATGTGTTTCTAATATTATTAGTTGATTTTTTACACATTTGATATTTTCTTTTAACCACTTAATATTTTTTATTAAACTATAAATTTAAAGATAATGCAATGTCAACGTAATCTTGTTTTATATTGAACCATAATAATAACTCGTCATGCCAACAAAATATTCAATAACTATTTTTGTTTTAAAAATCATTTAATATAATGTAACAAACTAAATAGTATAATTAACCGATGATTTGTGACTAATTTTATTAAGCTTCTTAGTTAATAGTTAGTCCGTGAATAAAATAAAGTTTTATTTTAATATATTTTTATTTTATTGTAATATTTTTTATTTATCTTTGATTTAAAGGAAATATTTATATTTTTTCTTTAAGATTTTATTTTCTTTATCCTATGTTGTCTATATGAACGATATTTATGTCATTTTAAAAATACATTTTACTCTTTCTTATTTTTTTTTTTTTAACGTTTCCTCAGTTTGTGTGACAGTCTTATCCATTCCAAACATAGAGAAATTTTTTAACTCAATTCATTTTTTCTCATTTGTTTTTAATTTTGACTTTAAGTTATTTTGTCAGTGATATAATTAACAATTTTGCTTCCCACACCCTTCAATTTTCTTTTTTGAAAACCAAAATACCCTTCCATCTATATTCACTTAACCCCATCATTTATATCTTCACCTTCATTAACCTAACATTCAATCATCTTCAACATTCTTCAATCATTTTCAACACCTTCATCATCTTCAACACCTTCATCACTTCAATCAAGTAAGCAAGTCCTTATCAATGGTGTTGAATCTTTTATCAATGGTGCTGGTGTTTTCTGTTTTTGAATCTTTATCAATGGTGTTGGTTTTGTTGTTTTTGCAAGCAAATCCCTGGTTGAACTCACGAAACGTTTCTGGGTTTTATGACACTGAGTTCACGTAGGGTTTAGTTTAGGGAGTTGACGTTTGTGAACTCAGTTCACGTAAGGTATAGTTTAGGGAGTTCACGTTTGTGAACTCATATCACGTAGGTTTAGAGAGTCCATGTCCGTGAACTCATATCACGTAGGGGTTAGTTTAGGGAGTTCACGTAGGCTTTATAGAGTTCACGTAGGGTTAGGTTTCTGGACTTGCATAAATGGTTATATTGTTATGTTGTTTTGATAATGATTATGATTTGGTTATGCAGAAATAGTGCGCACAATGTTTACTGATAGAGCGGGTCGTGTTATAATCGATGAGGGCACTTTGAATGATGATGATCGTCGTGTTAAACCAACCGCTCTGCACAGGCTCACCGTGCTCAACATGAACAACGAAGATTACAGAAGTAACAAGCAGAAGCGACACAACCAGAAGAAGCCCAATCGAAATATGTCCAACAAGAAGAGGTCCAAGCAGAAGAGTCCCAATAGGAGGAAGCAAATGAAGAATATCCTGGTAGTCCAATTGACAGGTCTGTCCTTAGGACATATGGGGATCATCTTGCGACACGGCTATAGGAGTGGTAATTTTCTGAATCAAATTAAATTTTTAATAGTTGCTTAATGTGTTTTAGCTTATATTTGTTCGATTAATTTATTTCAAAATCGCGAAGAGTTAAGGGTTTTTAGCAACGGTAAAAAATTAAAAGAAGCTGTTATTGAAAATGAAGAGGTTGAGGAATTTGTTAAAAGCTCCGGGTTATATACGTTGCTAAAATGCAGCTACGAGATTATCGATAAAGGGATCGTTTCTGCCTTTGTCGAGAGGTGACATCGCGACAACAATAGTTTTCATCTTCCATATAGGGAGATGACCATTACTCTGGACGATGTCTCCTCGCTGCTGCATATACCCATCACTAGTGCATTCTTTAGCGTTAATATATTTAACAAGGATGATAGTGCATAATTATTGACTGAGCTTCTTGGGGTTAGTCGGACTGCTCCCTATGCTAAGTTTAACGTGACATGGACAACCACTATTCGATATAGTTGGTTACTTAACGTATACCATTAGCGATGTGATGATCAACATTGGCAGATGGTTGTGAGGGGATTTCATTTGTTTTTGGTCGGTTGCACCTTGTTCAGCGATAAGAGTGCCTTCGCAGTGAACGTTGTCTACCTTTAATGCTTCAGAGACCTCAACTCATGCAGAGGATATGCATGGAGTGTTGCTGTGCTTGCTTACCTATACGACAATCTTTGAGAAGCGAGCATGCATCAGACTAAAACGATATGAGGGTATCTAACACTATTACAGGTAAACTCTATGCTGCCACACATTGGCTTAAGTTCTTTATAAACTGGTTTTAGTATTTTTTTGGATTGGTTTGCTAATTTCCTAGTCTGGTTTTTTCTTGATTTCCTGGGCTGGTTTACTAATTTATGGACCTTTTTTTTTGGATATGTTATTATATACGTGCAAACATGGGTGTATGAGCATTTTCTAGCATTATGTGCAAATTGTTGTAGACTCTCTCATATTTATGTTGAGGACTATCCTAGAGCACTTAGATGGAAGCCAAAACATTATAAGGGTTTGGTTCTTCCATTTAGAAAAGCACTCACCGAGATTGATTTTGATGACATATGTTGGACACCCTACTGAGAGCATAGACCGAAGCGATCATTTGAGATTGTTTCATTATTCAGAGGGTGGATACGTTGGGGTCCCAAGATGTATACTCACTTGCCAAATAGGGTATTCCGTCAATATGGATATGTCCAAACCATCCTTGGTTCACCTTTGGAGATAGTAGGTCAGACGACCACACCAGAGGAAATGGACATCATGTTTACGCAATAAGTTGTGCATGTAGTTGACACTGGTGCAGTTGTTCAGGGACATGGAGATTGCGCGAATGAGTACATGGACTGGTTTCGTCGGATTTCTCATCCATATATCAGTCGTAGAGAACCAGTCCATGTAGCTCCTTCGGTTGCAGAACCTGTCGATGGTGATCATGCTCCAGTTCAAACAACAGTAAATTGATTTAAATTTAATTTATGACATAATTAAATTAATTAGTCATGTTATTTTTTTTACCTAAATTAATTAATTAATGTATTTTTTAATGTAGAGCCGAACAATACAAATTATAGAGGAGCTTTTTGACCGACAACTGGTATTACCTGATGGCATCAGACTCGTGAACGAGTTAATTTTGGTGTTGCGGTCTCAGAGAGGTGGTGGTAGAGATTGGATTAACGTAGTACCATATCGTAGGAGACATAGAGGGACTTAAGCATTAGTTAGATTTGTTTAATACAAATTTGGATATGTATTTTGGATTTCGACAGTTTATAACAAATGTTATATTTGAATTCATACAATATTAAATATCAACAATTCAGTTTACAATAACTTCATTTATAGTTTCTGGAAATATCTGCAACCAATGTTGCGTGCGACCATTAAAAATAAATTCCCATTGTCGTGCTTCTTCATTGCAACATTTTTTCCACATATTACTTGCTGGTGGTATATGGGAGTTTGACTTTAAGTAAATATGTTAAAATGAATAATTTATTAAAATATAAAAAAAAATTGATAAAATGAAATGTAATACCACAATTAATACCTGCCGAAATGACATTTCTTAACAAATGCAATAACAATCATACGATGGTTTGACATAGATGTTAGTGGTAGACTTCAAAGTGGAAAAAATTTTGTGTTTGGTTAAGTGATAATGCGACGAAAACCAAGTTAAATTTCGAAGCAATCACATATCCCATTTGTGTATAAGTTGTCGAACAAAATTTTCTCCACCATATATTCTCTCGCAATGAGACATGAACTCTTGAAGCTCCACCACACACTGTTGACGGATGAATGCCCAACAGTTCTCACCCATTCCAAGTAAACCTGCAATTGCACGATATCCACAATTACCACATCGCTAATGTCAATAATGTCAGCTATGAATTTATGAATTTTAACTGGCAACCTATCTTTGAAGAGGAGAACTCTTGGTTGTTGAACTTTGCTAACTGATGGTCGAGGTGTGAGCTTTTGGACTGATGGTCGAGGTGCGAGCTTTTGTACTTTACTGGTTGTTATAGTGCTACATGCCTTTGTGCCACTGCATCGAACACTTGCATCACATACTCCCACCAAGATGGATCACACTTGGTTGATTTATCTCTTTTTAATACCTTACTGTTGCTTTTTTTTCACTATCACATCTAATTCATGTTACACAGATAAATCTGAAGGTTTACTCGATGCATCGACATGAAAAGTTAATTTACTCCACCAAATATGAATAACGTCTAATGGAATGGAACGTGGGATCATACTATACCTGACTATTTTACAAGCACAAGGTAGACCATGTGTTGTCCTAATCGTGCAATGGCACTCAATCTGATTAATACCTACATACTTCACGCAATCAAACTTTGTCGCAATGTGATCTATTGCATTTTTAGACACAACACCACGCAAATTGGCGTATAATCTGATTAATACCTACATACTTCACGCAATAAAACTTTGTCGCAAGATCTCTATCAAAAACAATGACTTCAACTTCACCACTTGTAATTTGTTGTTTCAATATTTGTAGTACCCACACAAAGTTATCAGCATGCTCAAACTGTAGATATTCAAATCCCACACAAAATTTCATTTTAGTAGATGTAACACCAATAATCTCAAGTAATGACATTCGATACCTACAAGTCTTGTATGTGCTTTCCATAATCAATACTATGTGAAAATTATTTACAAGAGTGATAACATCTAAATGGGCCCAAAATATATTCTCGACTCATCTGAACCCTCTACCTTCCTCTATCGATAGACGCATTTGTCGCGTTCCATCAATGTTAAAAGGTGTTGCATTTTTGTTTTATTACCTCTAAGTGATGAACGATATGCTTGACGTGCATTGTAAACTTGTTTTATTGTCGTCAAACTTTCAACATTATGATCCCTTAGTGTCATTAATTTTTTTTTTTTGGTTTTACCAAGTTCTTCGTCATATCACCAAGTACATTTTTCTTGTCTTGAGATAATCGGCCTAAGAAAGAATGACCAGTCAGTTTTTTTTGGCAAATTTGTGGTTATGAATACCACATATTACATGCAGATACCATCCCTCACCAACACTTGATTTTGTTCCTCTCAATATAAATGGACATTCACATTTTCTAGTCCAAGTACTCCTCATAAGTTTGGGATTCTTCCAAGGTCTATATTTACCGCTTCTTCACAACCAATAATCAATTTTGTCTTTGTCCGTGGTCATGCTGTCGCAATTTTAGATCTAAAAATGACAATGACAATTCCATTTTCCCTTCGAACATTTCTAGCCCATTTCTATAAATCATCTCGTGTATCGAACATTATACCGGTGGTAAACACATCAGTCAAATCAATCCTAACAGGTTCAACTCTGTCATTCATAGTGTCAAAATTAGGTTCCAAATCATCATACATTTCTTCAAAATCAGGATCCAAATCATCATACATTTCCTCAAAAGTCAGGTTCCAAACCTTCATACATTTCGTCACTGTTGTCTCCCCTTGATCCATTTAACTACATCCAAAAAAATAACATAAATATAACATAAAAAATCCTAACTCCTAAACAAACAAAAAATTCACAATTTTTAGCCTTACGTCACTACGCAAAAAATAGGATTTTACAGCGCTTTTTTTAATCAATTTACAGCGCTTTTTTTTTTTTTTAAAAAAAAGCGTTGTGGAATCAAGTGCTGTAAAAGATACAACAACGCTTTTTTAAAACCAAGAAGCGCTATAAAACCCGTAGATATATTGCGCGCTTTTTATGCACATTTTATAGCGCTTATTTGAAAAAACGCTGTAAAATGCGCACACATTATATGCATTATTATGCACCTTTTACAGCGCTTTTTCAAAAAAAGCACTGTAAAATAGGCACCTATAATGCATATATATTGGGTGCGCATTTTACAACGCTTTTTCAAATAAGCGCTGTAAAATGTGCACCAAATATATGCATTATAGTGCACATTTTACAGCGCTTTTTTGAAATAGCGCTGTAAAATGTGCACCCAATATATGCATTATAGGTGCATATTTTACAGCGCTTTTTCAAATAAGCGCTGTAAAATGTGCACCAAATATATGCATTATAGTGCACATTTTACAGCGCTTTTTCAAATAAGCGTTGTAAAAGGTGTATTCTTTTTTTTTTTTTTTTTTTTTTTTTTTATAAAAAAAACGTTGTAAATTAAATTTTTGAAAAGCGCTTTTTAGTTTTTTATGGCATTTTTTTAGAAAGCGCTGTCTTTTTATTTTTTTTCCAAATTATTTTCATCCAGAATCAGTTCACAATCAGTTCACAGAACAACAAAACATATTCAAATACATATTCATAATCAGTTCACACAATCAGTACACAAAAACAGAACTATATAACTTTACTTTATATATTAATTTACAACAGAACATTCAGATACATATATATATAACTTAATTAACTACATATACATTGGACAAATATTGTACAACAACACATATTCATATACATGTTCATATATTGTGTCATATTCATATACATATAACTAACATAATACACATAATATAACTAGCTACCATATAATATTCAGATCCCTTGCAGCATGCTATTTCCCAGAAAATCAAATAATGTTCATTTCAAGCACATACTAACACCAGTCTTCCTTTAATTCCATTAGATCTTCCTCAGAGTATGTTGGACTCAAATTTTCAAAGTACTGTGCAATATAAAAATTGAACATATTAAGTTAGAATCAAATATATAGATAATTTATATATGAAAATCATATATTGAAAATACCGTACCGTTTCTGGGATAATAGTTTTATTCCTATCAACAATTTATGTAAGACCCATAATTTTAAAGTATACTTTATGTATTTTAGTGTATTTTGGTATTGAACTCGGAGGCTTTTTAGCCAAAGTTATTAATATTTTGGAGTTTATATGACCAAAGAGATATTTTGATGCCGATTAGAATTACTCGTCGATGAATAAATTAAATTAGTTGCGGTGAATCTTTTACGAAGAATTTAATGCGTTATGGGTGAAATGGTAATTTTAATAAATATCTAGATATTTTGAGATATTTGTTAAAAGTAATTAATATATATATATATATATATATACATATTTGTTTGGGGAGAAAAGAAAAGGAAATAGAAATGAAAGGAAAGGAAATAGAAAGGAAAGAGAATAGAGGAAAGGAAAAAGAAAAGAAAACTGAAAAGCATTTTCCTCTCTCCCTGTCTCGCGCGCTCATCTCGCTCCTTCCTCCATTGTTATTCTTTTTTTTTTGCTTTCTTTGCTTACTTTTGTTCAAGAATAGAAACCCAAGGCTGGGTGGGTGATAGGACAAGGATTTCTCAACTTCACTCTTCCTCATTGTTTCGAAAACGAAGAAATTACGGTATTAGGGATTTCAAAACCGTAAAACACAAACCTCCCCGTTTCATCTAGATCTAAGCTTCGTGTTATGTTATGTTATTTTTTAAACAAGCTCAACATGCATGCAAAACCCACATAGTAGTAACTGGTCACCACAAAAATCCCTTCCTCTTCACCAAACTCTTCTCCTTTTATGCATCTTCTTCACAAACATCAAAGCTTACTCTTTCACAATTCAATCTCCACCTCAACACCCTTTTTATCTCTTTACATTCTCTTTCCTTCTTAAATCGAAACTTAATTGGTATTCAGGATCATTGCCATGTTGCGAAAAATGGGTTTGTGTCTGGTGTTTTTGGGGATTCCCATGATGCGTACAAGGTGTTTGAAGAAATGGGTTTGTGTCTGATGTTTTTTGGATTCCCATGATGCGTACAAGGTGTTTGAAGAAATGGGTTTGTGTCTGATGTTTTTTGGATTCCCATGATGCGTACAAGGTGTTTGAAGAAATTAGGTGTCTGATGAATATTATTTTTAAAGCTTTTTTACAGCGCTTTGTCAAATAAGCGCTGTAAAATGTCTTTTTTACTCACTTTCAAAAGAGTCGTTTACAGCGCTTTGTGTGAAAAGCGCTGTAAAAGGTATAAAACACTCATTATTTTATTTTTAAAAGGATCTTTTACAGCGCTTTTTAAGATAAGCGCTGTAAAATGTCTCTTTATTTTATTTTTGTGTTTGGTTTATTTGGGTTGGGATGACATTAAAAACCTTTTTATCATTGTTTATTGGATTAAAAATATTGTTATCATTGTCTTTATCACAATACTTTAGGAGATGATGAATTATTAGAAATGAGTATTCTGAAGAATCTATATATATATATGCACTGAGCAAAAGAGAATCTCTCTATTCAGTTCAGTTCAGTTCATGTAAATTACTAATTTATATTCAGTTCAGTTCATGTAAATCAAGCTAAATATAAAACACTCATTGTTACATGAACTTGGTATAAAACACTCAAATCAAGCTAAATATAAGCAGAAAATAAATTAATCAGAAAATAAATTAATCAGAACTTAGTATAAAACACTCAATTCAGATTACATGCATATTTACAATAACACAGTTCAGATTACATGCATAGCTTATATAAAACAATTAAACATATATATACATTAAGATGCCCTTCTTCTTTTCCTGGTGACATTCACATTTGTTTGTCCATTTACAATACGAAACGATGGATTAATCCAAATTCCCTCATCATGATCATCTCTAAGATATAAACCATCATCAGTTGAATCAATTTCATGTGGTTGTTGTGATGTTGCAAATAAAAGATCATTACCAACATCTTCATCATTATTGTTATCATCACTTATTTTATTGGTCGATAGGACAACAGACCATTTATCATTAGAAGGATCAGTGACATAAAACACTTGTTGAGCTTGCGACGCTAAAATAAAAGGCTCGTCTTTGTATCCCACCCTATTAAAATCGACAAGCAAGAATCCTGACTCATCAATCCGAACGCCATTATTATTATCGACCCACTTGCAACCAAATATGGGAACACGAAACATTGTGTAGTCTAACTCCCATATGCGCTCGATAACCCCAAAATATGATAGATTTGCATATATTGGGTTTTTGTCTTTTGCACTTGAGACATGCATCGCTTCAGCTACGAGAGTGACTCCACTATTTTGCATAGTGGTCTGATCATCTTGTTCTTTGGTATAAAATGTGTAGCCGTTAATAACATAACCAGTGTAAGAAAAGACATGTAAGCTCGGACCATTTGCTAGCCACCTCAATCTATTTGAAATTGATCCGGGGTCTATATCAAATTTTGACATTATGTGATTTTTTAACCATGTTACAAAACTTCGATTGTGCTCTCGAGTTATCCAATTTTGATTCCTATTCATGTTCAAACGAGATAACTGATCAATGTGTATTGTAACATACGGTTGAACCTCATCATCATTGTGCAGAACATACAATTGTGCCTGCTCCCATTCTGTCCTTGATATAGTCAGTAGTCTCCTTCCAGTTATCCCTTCTCCTGATAGTCTTCCCGAATGACGAGACATGGGAAGCCCTATGGATTCAACATTGGACAGATATTCAGTACAAAATTCAGCAGCCTCTTCAACAATGTATCGTTCAGCAATACATTTTTTTGGTCGACTTCTACTTCTTACGTACCCTTTTAATATTTTCATATATCGTTCTATCGGATACATCCATCTCATATAAGCTGGCCCACAAAGTTGTGTCTCCTTAACCAGATGAACAGTAAGGTGAACCATTATATCAAAAAACGAGGGTGGGAAATACATTTCAAGCTCACACAAAGTAACAACAATTTCCCTCTGCAATGTCGGTAATTTCTGAGGGTCGACCACTTTACTACAAATTTCCCTAAAGAAGAAACATAATCTAGTTAAGGCTCGTCGAACTTTTTCAGGTAAAATGGAACGTATACCTATTGGTAGCAAATGCTCCATTAGAATATGACAATCATGGGTCTTCAAACCTTTTAACTTGAGATCTTTCATACAAACCAAATTTTTAATGTTGGAAGAGTATCCTTCTGGAACTTTAACTTCGTGTAGAAATTTACATAAAACAATTCTTTCTTTACGGGACCCAATTCATTTCTTATTCTCATATCGACCAAGTCCAATCTTGCGTTGATGCCATCTTTAGACTTTCTTGGAACATTGAGTAACGTACCAATAACACTATCAAATACAATTTTTTCATTATGCATCACATCGAGGAAATGTCTTCTATACAATGACTTCCAATATGACAATTCAAAGAAAATTGACTTTTTCAAATTTATTGGTCAAACCTTGTACTTTTTCAAGTATTGGTCAAACCTTGTACATTTTTTTCATTATCATCTGGCAACATATCTTTTAAGAGTGTTAATAATTTTGTGAAGTTTTTATCAGACCATCCATTACTCGCTTTTAAGTTGTACAACTTTAATATCGTTGACAGTCCTGTGAATTTAGTACAGCCATTATATAATGGTTTCTCTGCATCACTCAACAAACTCTCAAACATTTTAGGACAATCTCGAAGATCTTCTTCAACTGCTTTTGCAATCTCCTCAACTTGGTTTGGCTCATATGTATCTGCATCGAAGTCAGTTGAAGCATATGTCGAACTATTCTCAAAATTAATGTTTCCTTTTTTTTTTCGCACCATGTCTTATCCAACATGTGTAGCTTTGATCAATTCCATTACATATTAAATGTCCTTCCAATTCATCTTCTCTAACGCGTTTTCCAAAACAACATTTTAAACAAGGACAAACGACTCTATTTGGATCTTTTGCATTCTTCACTGCAAACTCAACAAACTCTTTCACTCCATTTTCAAACTCTTTTGACAATGGATTGGCAGACATCCATTTTCGATCCATATTATATGACCTATATAAATGCATTTACAAAAATAATAAGCTTTTAAACAGATCAACAAATTTCAAAAATAAACCAATATCAACATATCTAATATCAACATATCTAATAACAATTCCAAAACAGAAAAGATTTCAAAACAGAACAGATCAACAAATTTTAAAAAAAAGATTTAATATATAACAATTTATTAGTTTTCAATTATTAAAAAACTAAAGATTTTTTGACAAAAACAAATTAATTAATACCTGAGACAACGTAGATGGCCGCATAGTACGTAGAGGATATGAGGGTTCCCAGAGTTGAGGTGATGAGGGTTCGTAAAACGTTGTAATAGGTAATTTAATTATTTGAAAGTGAATGATTTTACAGCGCTTGTGAAAAAAACGTTGTAATAGGTAATTTAATTATTTGAAAGCGCATGTCGTTTACAGTGCTTGTGAAAAAAGCGCTGTAATAGGTAATTTAATTATTTGAAAGCGCATGTCTTTTACAGCGCTTGTGAAAAAAGCGCTGTAAAACAATACGTGAAGGCGCTTCAGTTTACAGTGCTTGTGTACAAGCGCTGTAAAAGCCTTATAAACATTATGCGCAAACGCTATATGACCCTACAACAGCACTTTTTTCACAGCGCTTGTCAAAAAAGCGCTGATATAGGTTCCGTTATTTTTAAAATATATTTACAACAACGCTTGTATTTAGTAAGCGCTGTAAAAGGAGCGCTATTAAATGATATTTTTTGCGTAGTGCGTGAAATGAGTTGACGTATGTGTACGTATACGTGTACATGAACTCACTTCATGTATCGTCTACTTGAATTAAATTCAAGTAAACGTACGTGAACTCAGTTCACGTAAGTATCTTATGTTTCAATAATATAGCCTGTACGTGAACTCAGTTCATGTACGTTTACTTAAATTCAGTTCACGTAGGTGATACGTGAAATGAGTTTACGTACACGTACGTTAACTCATTTGACGAATATTATGTGAATTCCTAAACTCCATTTATGTACGTAATATTAAATCACGTATGTCTACGTAAACCTAAATCACGTAGCATCTGGGTTTTCTTAAGTTTTTCAAGTACGTGAATTCACGTACAAAACCCAGATTTTGAAAAAAAAATGAAACTAAAAAACACAACAACATACATACCTAGTTTAGCCACTTTAACTACAATGTGGTGATGATTAAAGATTATTGAAAATGGAATGTATGAAAATGATTGAAGAAGATTGAAAATGGTAGGTTAATGAAGATAAAGATGATGAAAATAGAAATGATGGAGTTGAGTGAATATAAAGGGAAAAGTATTTTGGTTTAAAAAAAAAATTTAGGGTGTAGAAAGCAAAATAAGGGGTGTTAGAAACAAAAGTGTACAATTAATGGATAGTAACGGAGGAAAACATGTAGAATGGACTAAAAATTTATGTTAATGCATACAAAAAGTAGTAAAGGATGGAACATCTTGAGAAGTGGCACGTCAAATATTTGCTGAAGTGAAAGTATTATTATTTCGTAGCATTTGACTTAATGAAATGTCATCAGGTTGGGTTATGTTATAATAGAATATAATAGATAATAGATACTTAATTAATTTTTTTTGGAGGATATAATAAGTGCATTTGTGATCTATTTAGTAATCAAATGAGTTGCTATATCAGTAGAGATTTGGTACAGGTATATTTATAGACCAACGTAAATTTCTTTGTAATTATTCAATAAATCATAAGATATTTTGCTATCTTAGAGTAGGACATTAGCCTCTTACCTAATTTTTTATTATCAAGAATTAAAAAATTGAAGACTGGTGTATTGAGTTAACTAACTATGATCTAGGGATAACCGAATCTCAGCTAGGCCTAATTTGACCAACAATCTTCTAACAAAATAACAAACAAGAGATTTGATAGAGCACACTGAAGTAACATTGATATTTTTTGATTTAATACGTGTTTCGATAACACCAACACATTGATTACATTTAATTAATTCACTTTTAAAAATTATTATTAGTGTCAACGTAGAAGTGTTAATATCATGTCTGTCATTCGTCTCAATATCTATATTTCACATGTACAATTAATTGAAGCTAGCTACTCTGTAATCGATTATAATTCTCTTACATTGATTAACTATTAATATCATACAATAGATCAACTAATTTGAATATGGTAAATGCTAAGTACATTTGTTAAGCAAATAAAAACTAAATAGAAATATTCAATTAAAAATGTATTAAAAGTTGTGTTTACGAATTTTTATAAGTTTAAATTTGAATTTTCCAAGGGAATTTTTATTTTATTTTTAATCTTTAACAAGGCCCTTTAATAAAAATTGAAAATTACACAAAACTTTTATGTATAATAAATGCATAAAGAATCTTTTATTGGCACTATTGGAAAAAAAACTTTAAATGTGAAGGATGAGGAACCAAAAACTTTAACTTATCTAGACTTGTATGACCCAAATGATAATTAATAATATCTGCAACCACATATCACAGATGAATGAGGATGAAGATAAAAAAAGAGTCAAAACGTCATCAATAACATTATCAAAAACGCCAAAATCTAAAATTGAGTAGAAGTTTGTTCGACTGTCATCAAACTACTAGCAACAATTAATCTCAAATAATAGAATGTAAGTATGAAAGTACGCCTAAGAGGGGGGGGGGGGGAATTAGGGGTTAGTAAATTTTTTTTTTTTTAGGGTTATGGGAATCAGATTTTTTGAGGTT
>NC_021164.2:13889537-13910985 GCF_000331145.2 Cicer arietinum | reverse complement strand
AAAATGACCTAAATGATAATCCAATGACACAAAACACCTCTTAGTTGCACAAAATAGGTTAAAAACCCTAATCGTTCTAGAATAAGTCAAGGGAAGACTTTATTGACCTATGGTAATTGGATTTTCTGAGTTTAAGAACAAGGCTTAATAAAAATTGCAGTAAGTAAATGAACACGTTAAGATTTATCCTGGTTCCCCTTATAACCAAGGGTACGTCCAGTCCTCTTGCACACCACAAGAGATTAATCCAATACTTGTCAGAAAATGTACAACTCCCACCCTGGGATTCTTGCTACAAAACTTCTAACAATACTTTCTAAGATAGCACACCACTATCTTACTTGTACAAATGATACAATAAGGTTTGAATAAATCTAAGATGTGGTATATTGATAAACAACTCAATAGTAATTCAAGTACTTGAGAACTTTTAGAATGATATGAAAATCTATGCAAGTACTTAGAAAAATCAGAATTTTGTTCAAAGTTGTTTAATGAATTAATTCAAGGATGGCTGATTTTTGATCTGAAGTTATGGGGTATTTATACTCCATAAAACATCCTTTCAGATTCGTGGCCATTGATCCAAGAGGTTTGATGAAAAATTACAATGTTCTAGAGGCATTCCAGATCTGAAAAATTGTAATGTTTCCAGGTGTATTCGAATACAATTTATGTGTATTCGAATACACGTCTTTGTAACGTTCAAAAAATTCAAATTTTACATCTTGTATTCGAATACACATCAGTGTAGTCGAATACAGATTAATGTATTTTAGCCTCTGACTTAACTTGTATTCGACTACATATGGGTGTAGTCGAATACACTTGGCCACTGACTTAGCTTGTATTCGACTACAGATGGGTGTAGTCGAATACACCATTTAACGTTTTGCCTCTGACTTAAGTTGTATTCGAATACAACATGGTGTATTCGAATACACTTATGCAAATTGTCAAAAATATGATTTTAAATGATTTGTTAATGTTGTTTTTGATTTTTGAAAACATGTTAAATGCATATGTAAATATGAATTATTCTCATGTATTTGAACTATTGATTTGTATCATATACCTTTACATTTAATCATTTAGTATTTGGATTTGGAAGCTTTATTCTAGATGGTTTGATCTTCTTTTTGATCTTGCTGCATTGTTCATAGTTGATGGTCTTGTCGTCATCAAAAACATGTAGTTTACATAGAATATGCAATGAAATTTAAATAAATAATTTAGATATTTGAGTAAAATGGAGAAGTTTATAAAAAAATGTGATTGTTCTTTCATGCTTAGATCACAACCATTAATTACCTGATATTTTTTAGGGACGTGCATTTGTTGAACGTTTAGATGAATAAGAGAAAAAACATGTTCATGACTTAACAAAATATAATTTTCAACCGAGGCACATATATTGCAAGACCAAAATAAGAATAATGTTACTCAAATCTCACAAATATATAAACAGAGGAGTATGATTCAATTGCACGTCAGAGGTAATAGGACATAGATGCAACATTTATTAAGTTAATTGAAGATACAAAATATGTGTATTGGAATAGAAAGCGGGAAGACTCAGATGTTAGGAGAGATATTTTTTGGGCCCATCCAGATTTAGTGAAGTTATTGATCTTGTTTCATATCGCGTTGATTATGGACAACACCAATCAATTTATCACTCAAAGGGCTACTGTCGTACGTGCGAGCCCCGAATGAATCGTTGGGAAATACGGTTTTCCCGTTCATCTCACGTTATATTATACTCATGAATTCAAACGCTCTCTCTCCCCTTACCTTATTGTAAGGCTTTAACAAATCCAGGAATCAATGGGGGGTTTTCAACAACATCTGCTCAATGGGAGTTTTCAACATCTGCATATCGACAATGTACGACGAACGAATTGGAATAAATGGTGAGTTCACAAAATTGCCGAGACGCAACTGATAAATTATGCGGAGCATAAAAATGAATGTTAAATAATTAATAATAATTTTAGGAGAAAAATGGAGTCAAAACGACGAGAAAAAACTGTAGAAAAAAGTCTCACCGACTAGTCGGAGCGCCAAGAGGGTGTGACGTCAAGTTCACCGAAAACTGAAAATGAAAAATGTTTCTTGAAGGTTTTAATGAGGGAAATCCAAATATGATATCCATTTTTCTGAAGGATGAATGTGGTTTCTAGAATATCCCAAAAACAGTTCGCCTAAAGGACAAAAAACGGTTGTTTACAGTTAAATGGAGTCACGATCAGCCAAGGCAGGGCCATAAACGAGTGCATCGGTGGATTTTGTGTGTGAAGCCAACTATTCATGTATTTCCACGGCGAAATGAGAGAGAATTCGAGATAGATCACATACGGCTACCATGGTGGTTTTTCGACGTATAAGAGAGAATTAAAATAAAGTAACAATTTTTTTTTGTTAGAATCACATCTACAAAAACTTGGATACACTATACAAGTCAAATTGGATAATAGGTTTCATGTGGCCGAAGAGAAAAGAATCAAAAGTTTGAGAGGGAAGGTATACATTGTGTGTTGCGCCGCTGGAAGAAAAGAAACAGACGAAGATTAGGTTATTAGTATCCCTAATAGTTGGGCCACGATATAATATGTATATCATACATTTGTATGTATACTAGGAATTCACAAGGCGCATCTCATCGGTCATCATTGTTATATTTTATTTATATAAACTAATTTATTTATTTATATTATAAATTATTTATTATATATATATATATATATATATATATATATATATATACCAAATGTCTAGTTAACAATAATATTAAAATATTAAACTTAACATAATAACAATCTAAAAATAACATTTATGAATCTATACTTATATATAATATAAAAATTGAGATTAATATCAATAATCGATAATTTAAATAAATCACTAAGACAAGTAGAATAAAAAAACTACATAAAAACATTATCGCACCACATTAAAATATGTATAAGAAATTAATATTAATGTATAATAACAACAATTTCAAGGTGTTACAATATTACTCATTTAGTGTTATAAAACTATCAGATCATAGAAAGTATCCATGTAACGCAAATTAATCACAAAATTTATCAATACATATTATAAAATAATTTTAAAATCAAATTAATTATTTAAAATCTTATATCATTAATAAAATAGTTTATTATAAAATTTTGGGTGATACAATTGTCTGGTACGAAAATACGGATTTCGATCCATTTTTGTCGGGTTGTATAAAAATTGCTCGAAACGTCTTGATGAAATCGAGGATCGGGAGACCCTTATAGCATTCTTTAACTAAATTCATAACCAAGTTTCGGGTTCGGTGCAGATTTCAAACACTAGCCATCGTCTATTCTAAAAATACGTATTTCATTCCATTTTTGTTTAGTGGGACGAAGATCGCCTGAAAAGACCATATGTGTTTTTGGTTCTGCATTAGATTTCCAACACTAGCTATCTTTAGGTTCGAAAATAAGGATATTGTCCATTTTTGTCAGGTGGTACGAAAACTGCCTGAAAAGTCCAGATGAAATCGATCTCTGAGAGACCCTTATAGAATTCTTCTCCTAAATTTATAACTATGTATCAGGTTCCGCGTCAGATTTCAAACACTAGCCATCGTTTGGTCTGAAAATACGAATTTTATCCATTTTTGCGGGTGGTTCGAAATTTGCTTGGAAAGTTCAGATAAAGTCGAGGACCGGGAGACCCTTATAGCATTCTTTAACTAAATTCATAATTGTGTTTCAGGTTCAGTGCAAATTTCAAACACTAGCCATCGTGAGTTCCAAAAATACGAATTTTGGTGCATTTTTGTTCGGTGGGACGAAACTCCCCTGAAAAGTCAAGATGAAATCGAGGACCGGGAGACCCTTTTAGCATTCTTCTCCTAAATTTATAATTGTATTTCAGGTCATATTTCAAATACTAGCCATCGTCTAGTACGAAAATACGAATTTTGGTCCATTTTTTCTGGGTGGTACGAAAATCGTATGAAAGGTCAAGATGAAATCGAGAACTGGGAGACTCTTATATCATTCTGGTCCTAAGATTTCAAACATTAGCCATCGTCTTGTTCGGAAGTACATATTTCTTTCCATTTTTGTCAGGTGGTACGAAAATAGCTTTAAAAGTCGAGATGAATCGAGGACCGGGAGACCCATACAACATTCTTCAACTACATTTTGAATTGTGTTCCGGGTTTGGTATAACGGTGTTTCGAGTTCTCGTCAGATTTCAAACACAAGCCATTCTCTAGTCTGAAAATACAAATTTCGGTCTATTTTTGTCAAGTAGTACAAAAATCGCCCGAAAACTCCAAATGAAATCGAGGACTGGGAGACTCTTGTAGCATTTTTGTCCCAGATTTATAACTGTGGTTCGGGTTCCACGTTAAATTTCCAACAATAGCCATCGTCTGGTCTAAAAATACAAATTTCGGTCAATTTTTATCAAGTGGTACGAAAATCACCCAAAAAGTTCAAATGAAACCAAGGTTCCGGAGACCCTTATAGCTTTCTTTTCCTAAATTTATAATTTTGTTTCAGGTTCCGTGTAAGATTTCAAACACTAGCCATCGTCTGGTCACAAAATACGGATTTAGGTCAATTTTAATCGGGTGGTACGAAAATCGACCAAAAATGCCAGATGAAATTGAGGATCGGGAGACCCTTATAGCATTCTTCTCCTAAATTTATAATTTTATTTCGGGTTCCGAGTCAGATTTCAAACACTAGCCACTGTTTGGTCGGAAAATTTGGATTTCGGTCCATTTTTGTCAGGTGTTACGAAAATCGCCCGAAAGGTCTAGATGAAATCGAGGACTGAGAGATCCTTATAGCATTCTTCTCTTAAATTTATAACTTTGTTTGGGGTTTGGCATCAGATTTCAAATACTTGCCATCGTCTGTTTCAAAAATACGGACTTCGGTCCATTTTTGAAATCGGGAGAAAAGTCTTGATGAAATCAAGGACCGGGAGACCTTTGTAGCATTCTTCTCCTACATTTATTACTATGTTTCGGGTTTCATGTTTGATTTCAAAAACTAGCCATCGTTTGGTCCGAAAATACGGATTTTGGTCCATTTTGTCTGGTGGTATGAAAATCGCCCGAAAAGTCCATATGAAATTCACGACTAAGAGACCCTTATATCATTCTTCTTCTAAATTTATAATCGTGTTTCCGGTTCTGCGTCAAATTTCAAATACTAGCCATAGTATGGTTCGAAAATACGGATTTCGAACCATATTTCTCGGGTGGTACGATAATTGCCCGAAAGGTCTAGATGAAATCGAGGACCTATAACTGTGTTTTGAGTTCCACGACAAATGACAAACACTAGCCATTGTCTGGTCCGAAAATACCGATTTCGATTCGGTTTTGAATGATGGTACGAAAATTGCCCGAAATGTCCAAATGAAATCGAGGAGTCGGAGACCCTTAGAGCATTCTTCTCCTAAATTTATAACTATGTTTCGGGTTCCGCTCAAATTTCAATCACTAGCCATCGTCTAAACCCGATATCCTAAACTCTAATCCCTAAACTTGATTTCTTTAAACCTAAACATGGTTTTTTAAACCCTTAACATCATAACACACTAAAATCTAATAAAATAGAGTTGAGAATTAAAGATGTAATTATTACTTTATTTCACAACTCTATTTTACTATATGTTATTATTATCTTCGTTATGAATTAAAACTATAAAACAAAAAGAGTTATCAAATAAACTAATAACGAAGATAATAATCACATATAATAAAATAGAGTTGTCAAACAAATATTTAATAACGAAGATAATAATAACATATAATAAAATAGAATTGTCAAATAAAGTAATAATTACATTTTTAATTCACAACTCAATTTTGTTATATATATTTTTACTATTTTAGTTATTAAGTACAACTACAAAACGAAGATAATAAAAATATTTAATAAAATAGAGTTGTCTACTACAAAGTTAATTATTACATTATTTGACAACTCTATTTAATTAAAAGTAATTATTATCTTCATTTTATAGTTTTACTTCATAACGAATATAATAATAACATATAATAAAATAGATTTGTCAAATAAAGTAATAATTACATATTTATTTTACAAATCAATTTTGTTATATGTTATTATTATTTTTATTATTTAGTACAATAGAAAACAAAGATAAGAATGACGTATAATAAAATAAAGTTGTCAAATAAATATGTAATTATTATTTTATTTGACAATTATATTTTATTATATTTTATTATATGTTATTATTATCTTCATTTTATAGTTTGACTTCATAATGAAGATAGTAATAACATATAATAAAATAGATTTGTCAAATAAACATGTAATTATTACTTTATTTGACAAATCTAATTTATTATATGTTATTATTATTTTCTTTTTATCGTTTTACTTCATAACAAATATAATAATATCATATAGTAAAACAAAGTTTTAAAATAAAGTAATAATTTTATATTTATTTGATAATTCTATTTTATTAGAGTTTAGTGTGTTAGGTTGTTTAGGGTTTGAAAAATCAAGTTTAGGGTTTCAAATAAAGTCATAATTTTATGTTTATTTGACAACTTTAATTTATTGGGGTTTAGTGTTCTAGGGTGTTTAGGGTTTAAAAAATCACGTTTAGGGATTAGGGTTTAGAGTTTAGGGTTCAGGGTTTCGGGTTTAGGGTTTAAAGTTTAGGTTCAGAATTTCGGGTTTTAGGTTTGAGGTTCGAGGTTTAGTATTTAGGGTTATCTTCATTGTAAAATATTACTACAAAACAAAGATAATAATAACATAAAATAAAATATAGTTGTCGAATAAATATGTAATTATCACTGTATTAGAAAATAATATTTAATTATTATTTTATTTGACAACTTTATTGTAAAATAATATTTAAACTTTATTTGACAACATTATTTGACAACTCTATTTTATCATATGATACTATTATCTTCGTCATGTAGTTGTACTTCATAACAAAGACAATAGAAATATATAACAAAATAGAGTTATCAAATAAAGTAATAATTACATAATTATTTGACAACTCCATTTTGTTGTGTATTGTTATTATCTTTGTTTTATTGTTCAACTTCTTAACGAAGATAATAATAACATATAAAAAAATAGAGTTGTCAAATAAAGTAATATTTACGTTTTTATTTGAAAACTCAATTTTCTTATATGTTTTTATTATTTTTGTTTTATAGCTGTACTAAATAAAAAATAATAATAATAACACATAACAAAATTGAATTGTGAAATAAATACAAAACAAAGGTAATAATATATTGTACTTCATAATGAAGACAATAGAACATGATATATTTGTGGTCCCTTAACTTAATTTCAGGTAACGTTTTAGTCCTTTATCTTTTTTTTCTTCCCGATTTAGTCCTTTATTCATAACAATATCAAATAAAGTATGAAAATATGAGTTTATTTGAAGATTTGCATTACGAATTTAATGAAATTTGTATTATATTGAAGAATATAATTAATTTTATGAGTTTTGATTGAATTTTTTTTTGAATTTTTGTATAAAAAAGGATAACATTGTTGAAATTTTAAAACATAAAATATTAAATTTTCACTTAAAATTAAAATAAAGGACCAAGTCGGAAAAAAAAAAAAGATAAAGGACTAAAACGTTACCTGAAATTAAGTTAAGGGACCACATATGTAATTTAGCCTATATATTAATACAAAACGTAGATAATAATAACATATAACAAAATTGAGTTGTCAAATAAACAAATAATTATATATTAATTTGACAACTCAATTTTATTATATGTTATTATTATCTTCGTTATGAACTAAAACTATAAAATAAAGATAATAACAATATATAACAAAATTGAGCTGTCAAACAAATATGTAATTATTACTTTATTTGACAACTCTATTTTATTATATGTTATTATTATCTTCGTTTTGTATTTGTTTTTCATAACGAAGATAATTATAATATATAATAAATTTTCAAATAAAGTAATAATTAGGCTAAATTACATTTGTGGTCCTTTAACTTAATCTCAGGTAACGTTTTAGTCCTTTATCTTTTTTTTTTCCCGACTTGGTCCTTTATTTTAATTTTAAGTGACAATTTGATATTTTATGTTTTAAAATTTCAACAATGTTATCCTTTTTTATACAAAAATTCAAAAAAAAAAATTCAATCAAAACTCATAAAATTAATTATATTCTTCAATATAATACAAATTTCATCAAATTCGTAACGCAAATCTTCAAATAAACTCATATTTTCATACTTTATTTGATATTGTTAGGAATAAAGGACTAAATCGGGAAAAAAAAAAGATAAAGGACTAAAACGTTACCTGAGATTAAGTTAAAGGACCACAAATGTAATTTAGCCTAATAATTACATCTTTATTCGACAACAATATTTTATTTTATGTTATTATTATCTTTGTTTTGGAGTCATATTTTACAATGAAGATAACCCCAAATGCTAAACCTCGAACCTCAAAGCCAAAACCCTAAATTATGTACCTAAACCCTAAACCTTATACGCTAAAGCCAAAAACCTGAATCCTAAACTCTAAACCCTAATCACTAAATGTGATTTTTTTTAAACCCTAAACTGCATATTTTAAACCCTATTATGTTCGTTTTGTAGTTGTACTAAATAACGAAAATAATAATAACAAATAACAAAATTGAGTTGTAAAATAAATATGTAATTATTACTTTATTTGACAACTCTATTTTATTATATGTTATTATTATCTTCGTTTTGTAGTTATACTTAATAATAAAGATAATAATAAAATATAACGAAATTGAGTTGTCAAATAAATAAGAAATAATTAATTATTTGACAACTCTATTTTGTTATATGTTATTATTATATTCGTTATTAAGTACAACTACAAAACAAAGATAATAATAATAATATTTAATAAAATAGAGTTGTCAAATAATGTAATAATTAAATATTTATTTGATAACTCTATTTTATTATATGTTATTATCATCTTTGTTTTGTATTTGCTTTTCATAACGAAGATAATAACAACATATAGTAAAATTTTATTTTCAAATAAAGTAATGATTATATCTTTATTTGACAACTTTGTTTTATTATATGTTATTATTATCTTTGTTTTGTAGTCATTCTTCACAATTAAGATAACTCTTAATACTAAACCCTAAACCTTAAGGCCAAAACTCTAAATCCTAAACATTAAATCTAAACCCTAAACCCTAAACTTTTAAGCTTGATTTATGAATCCTAAACCCGAAACACTCCTAAACTCTAAACCCGAATCCCTAAACGTGATTTTTGAAACCCTAAACTTGATTTTTTGTAAACCCTAAATAGGCTAACACACAAAAAGCTAATAAAATATAGTTGTGAAATAGATATATAATTATTACTTTATTTTACAATTGTGTTTTATTATATTTTATTATTATATTTGTTATGAAGTAAAACTAAAAAACGAAGATAATAATAACATATAATAAATTAGAGCTGTCAAATAAAGTAATAATTACATATTTATTTGATAACTCTATTTTATTATATGTTACTACTATATTCGTTATGAAGTCAAACTATGAAATGAAGATAATAATAATATATAATAAAATAGAATTATCCAATAAAGTAATTATTAATATTTATTTGAGAACTCTATTTTATTATACGTTATTATTATCTTCGTTTTGTAGTTTTAATAAAATAGTTACATTATATGTGATTATTATCTTTGTTATGAAGTAGAACCATATAACGAAGTTAATAATAACTTATAATAAAATAGAGTTGTCAAATAAATATGTAATTATTAGTTTATTTGACAACTCTATTCGTTTTATAGTTTTAATTCATAACAAAGATAATAATAACATATAGTAAAATAGAGTTGTGAAATAAAGTAATAATTACATCTTTAATTGACAACTATATTTTATTTTATTTTAGTGTGTTAGGATGTTTAGGGTTTAAGAAATAATGTTTAGGGATTAGAGTTTAGGATTTCGGGTTTAGACGATGGCTAGTGATTGAAATTTGACGTTGAACCCGAAACACATTTATAAGTTTAGGAGAAGAATGCTCTAAGGGTCTTCGGCTCCTCGATTTCAATTGGACATTTCGAGCAATTTTTGTACCACCGTACAATAACAGATTGAAATCCTTAATTTTCGGACCTGACGATGGCTAGTGTTTGAAATCTGTCGTGGAACCCAAAACACAGTTATATTTTTAGGAGAAGAATGTTATAAGGGTATCTAGATCCTCGATTTCATATGGACCTTTCGGACAATTATCGTACCACCCGAGAAAAGTGGATCAAAATCCGTATATTCGAACCATACAATGGCTAGTATTTGAAATTTGACGCGAAACCGGGAACACGGTTATAAATTTAGAAGAAGAATGATATAAGGGTCTCCCGATCTTAGATTTCATCTAGACTTTTCGAGTGATTTTCATACCACCCGACAAAATAGACCAAAATCTGTATTTTCAGACCAAACGATGGCTAGTTTTTGAAATCAAACGTGGAAACTGAAACATCGTTATAAATGTAGGAGAAGAATGCTACAAGGGTCTCCCGTTCCTCGATTTCATCTGGACTTTTCGAGCAATTCTCGTGCCACCAGACATAACTGGACATAAATTCATATTTTTGAAACAAACGATGGCTAGTATTTGAATTTTGACGCCAAACCCCAAACAAAGTTACAAATTTGGGAGAAGAATGCTATAAGGGAGAAGAATGCTGACAAAAATGGAACGAAATCCATATTTTCCTACAAAACAGTGGCTAGTGTTTGAAATCTGACACGGAACCCAAAACACAGTTATAAATTTAGGAGAATAATGCTATAAGGGTCTCTCGATCCTCGATTTCATTTGGAATTTTGGCTGATTTTCGTACCACCTGATTAAAATTGACCTAAATCCGTATTTTGGGACCAGACGATGGCTAGTGTTTGAAATCATACACGGATCCCGAATCACAATTATAAATTTAGGAAAAGAAAGCTATAAGGGTCTTTGGATCTTGGGTTTCATATGGACTTTTTGGGTGATTTTCGTACCCCCCGATAAAAATTGATCGAAATTCGTAATTTTGGACCAGGCAATGGCTAGTGGTGGAAATTTAACGTGGAACCCGAACCACAATTATAAATCTAGGACAAAAATGCTACAAGAGTCTCCCAGTCGTCGATTTCATTTGGAATTTTCGGGCGATTTTCGTATCACATGACAAAAATGGACTTAAATTCGTATATTCAGACTAGACAATGGCTAGTGTTTGAAAACTGACGAGAACTCGAAACACCGTTATACCGAACCCAAAACAGAATTATAAATTTATTTGAAGAATGTTGTAGGGGTCTCCCGATCCTCGATTCATCTTGACTTTTAAAGGTATTTTTGAACCACCTGACAAAAATGGAAAGAAATCTATATTTTCGAACAATATGATGGCTAATGTTTGAAATCTTATCCGAAACTCGAAACCCGAAATACAATTTAAAGTTTAGGACTAGAATGATATAAGGGTCTCGCAGTTCTCGATTTCATCTAGACCATTCATGCAATTTTCGTACCACCCGAAAATAATGGACTGAAATTCGTATTTTCATACCAAACGATGGCTAGTATTTGAAATCTGACCCGAAATACAATTTATAAATTTAGGAGAAGAATGCTAAAAGAGTCTCCCGGTCCTCGATTTCATATGGACTTTTTAGGAGATTTCCGTTCAACCTGACAAAAATGGAATGAAATCCGTATTTTCGGACTTAACGATGGCTAATGTTGGAATTCTGATGCGGAACCAAAAACACATCTGGACTTTTCAGGCGATTTTCGTCCCACCAAACAAAAATTTGTTATAAATCCGCTTTTTTAGAATAGACGATGGCTAGTGTTTGAAATCTGCACCAGACCCAAAGCATAGGTATTAATTTAGTTAAAGAATGTTATAAAGGTCTCCCAGTCCTCGATTTCATCAAGACGTTTCCATCAATTTTCGTACCACCCGACAAAAATGGATTGAGATCCGTATTTTCAAACCAGACGATGTCTAGTGTTTGAAATCAGACGCGGAACCTGAAACACAATTATAAATTTAAATGAAGAATGCTATAAGGATCTCTCGTTCCTTGAATTCATCTGAATGTTTTGGGCTATTTTCGTACCACCCGACAAAAATGGACCAAAATTCGTATTTACGAACAAGACAATGGATAATGTCTGAAATCTAACGCGGAACCCGAAAAATAGTTGTAAATTTAGGACAAAAATGCTATAAGGGTCTCCCGGTCCTTGATTTCAACTAGACTTTTCGGATGATTTTCGTACCACAAGACGAAAATGGACCAAAATCCGTATAAGGGTCTCCTGGTCCTCGATTTCATCTGGACTTTCCATGCGATTTACGTACCACCCGACAAAATGGACCAAAATCTGTATTTTCGAACCATATAATGGCTAGTGTTTGAAATTTGATGCGGAAAATGAAACACAATTATTTAGCAGTAGAATTCTATAAGGGTCTCTCGGTCGTCGATTTCATCTGGACTTTTCGGGCGATTTTCGTACCACCTGACAAAAATGGACTGAAATCCGAATTTTGGGATCTGGCGATGGCTTGTGATGGAAATTGGATGCGGAACCAAAAACACAATTATAAATTCAGGAAAAGAATACTACAAGGGTCTCCCAATCTTCAATTTCATTTGCACTTTTCAGGCGATTTTCGTCCTACCAGACAAAAATGGACCAAAATCCGTATTTTTTGGATTATATGATGGCTAGAGTTTGAAATCTGACACGGAACATGAAACACTATTATAATTTAGGAAAGCAATTGTATAAGGGACTCCGGGTCCTCGATTTGATTTGGACTTTTCGGGTAATTTTCGTACCACTCAACAAAAATGGGTCAAAATCCAAATTTTAGTGCCAAACAATGGCTAGTAATTGAAACCTGACGCGGAACTCGAAACACTGTTATAAATTTAGGATTAGGATGCTATAATAGTCTCCAGGTCTTCGATTTCATCTGGACTTATCAGGAGAATTTCGTTATTAAGTACAACTACAAAATGAAGATAATAATATCATTTAATAAAGTAGAGTTGTCAAATAAAGTAATATTTACAAATTTATTTGACAACTCAATTTTGTTATATGTTATTATAATTTTCGTTATTAAGTACAACTACAAAATGAAGATAATAATATCATTTAATAAAGTAGAGTTGTCAAATAAAGTAATATTTACAAATTTATTTGACAACTCAATTTTGTTATATGTTATTATAATTTTCGTTATTAAGTACAACTACAAAACGAAGATAATAATAACATTTAACAAAATAGAGTTGTCTAATAAATATGTAATTATTACTTTATTTTACAACACTATTTTATTATATGTTATTATTATCTTCGTTTCATAGTTCTACTTCATAACGAAGATAATAATAACATATAATAAAATAGAGTTGTTAAATAAACATGTAATAATTAACTTATTTGACAATTCTATTTTATTATATATTATTATTATATTCGTTATTAAGCACAACTACAAAACGATGATAACAATAATATTTAATAAAATAGGGTTGTCTAATAAATATGTAATTATTACTTTATTTGTGTTTCGGGTTCCGCGTCAGATTTAAAAATCATGATGAAATCGAGGACCGGTAGACCCTTATAGCATTCTTCTCCTAAATTTAAAAATGTGTTTCGAGTTTCGCGTTCGATTTTAAACACTAGTCATCATATGGTCCGAAAATAAGGATTTCATTCCATTTTTGTTTGGTGGTACGAAAATCGCCTGAAATGTCCAGATGAAATCGAAGACCGGGTGACCTTTATAGTATTCTTCTCCGAAATTTATAACTGCATTTTGGGATCCGCGTCAAATTTTAAAAAATAGTCATGTTTTGGTGCGGAAATACGGATTTCGGTGCAATTTTGTCTAGTGGTACAAAAATCGCTTGAAAAGTCCAGATGATATCGAGGACCGGGAGACTCTTATAGCATTCTTGTCCTATATTTATAAATGTGTTTCGAGTTTCGGAATGGATTTCAAACACTAGCCGTCGTTTGGTATGAAAGTACGGATATTAGTCTATTTTTGTCGCGTGGTACGAAAATCATCCGAAAAGTCCATATTAAATCGAGGACTGGGAGAGCCTTATACCATTCTTTTCTTAAATATTTATAACTGTGTTTCGGGTTTCGGCTTGGATTTCAAACACTAGCCATCGTTTGGTTTTAAAATACAGATTTCAGTCAATTTTTATTGGGTGGTACGAAAATCGCCTGAAAAGTCCATATGAAATCGACGACTTGGAGACCCTTGTAGCATTCTTCTCCTAAATTTATAACTGTGTTTTGGGTTCCGTGTCAAATTTCAAACACTAGCTATCGTCTAGTTTAAAAATACAGATTTCGATCAATTTTTGTAGGGTAATATGAAAATCGCCCGAAAAGCCAAGATTATATATATCGAGGACTTGGAGACCCTTATAGCATTTTTCTCAAATCTTTACAATTGTGTTCTAGATTCCACGTTAGATTTCAAACATTAGCCATCATTTGGTCTGAAAATACAGATTTTGTCCATTTTTGTCGTATGGTACGAAAATCGTTGGAATAGTCCAGATGAAATCGAGGTCCATGAGACCCTTATAGCATTGTTCTCCTAAATTTATAATTGTGTTGCAGGTTCTGCGTCAAATTTCAAACATTATCCATTGTCTAGTTCAAAAATACATATTTCGGTCTATTTATGTTGGGTGGTACGAAAATCGACCGAAAAGTCCAGATGAAATCAAGGATTGAGAGACCATTATAGCATTCTTCTACTAAATTTATAAATGTGTTTTGGGTTTTGCGTTAGATTTCAAGCACTAGCCTACGTTAGGGGCTGAAAATACGAATTTCTGTCCATTTTTATCGGGTAGTACGAAAATCGCCGGAAGAGTCCAGATATAATCGAGGAACGAGAAACCCTTATTGCATTCTTCTACTAAATTTTATAATGGTGTCTCGGGTTCCGCATCAGATTTTAAAAACCAATCATTGTCTGGTACGAAAATACGGATTTCAGATCAGTTTTGTCGGGTGGTAAGAAAATTTCAAATGATATCGGGGAACGGGAGATTCTTATAACATTCTTTTCCTAAATTAATAACTGTGTTTCGAGTTCTGGGTTAAATTTCAATCACTAGCCATGTCTGGTCCAAAAATACGGATTTCGGTCTTAGTTTGTCGGGTGGTACGAAAATCGCCTGAAAAGTCCACATGAAATCGAGGACCGGAAAGACCCTTATAGCAATCTTCTCCTTAATTTACAATTTTGTTTCGAGTTCCGTGTCAGATTTCGATCACTAGCCATCGTCTGGACCAAAAATTTGATTTTTTATCCATTTTTATCAGGTGGTGCGAAAATCACCTGAATAGTCCAGATGAAATCAAGGACCCGAGGACCCTTATAGCATTCTTTTCCTAACTTTAAAATTGTGTTTCAGGTTCGGTGTCAGATTTCAAACACTTGCCATCATTTGATCCGAAAATTCGAATTTCGGTCCATTTTTGTTGTGTGGTACCAAAATTTTTTGAAAAGTCCAGATGAAATCGAGGACCTGAAGACCCTTATAGAAGTCTTCTCCAAAATTTATAATTGTGTTTCGGGTTAGGCGTTAAATTTCACACACAAGCCATTGTGTAGTTTAAAAATATGAATTTCAGACTATTTTTGTGGGGTGGTACCAAAATGGACCGAAAATAGTCTGAAATTTATAAATGTGTGTGGGATATGCGTCAAGTTTTAAACACTAGCCGTCATGTGGGATAAAAATACGAATTTCGGTCCATTTTTGTCGGGTGGTACGAAAATCGCCCGAAAAGTGGATATGAAATCGAGGACCAGGAGAGCCTTATGGCCTTCTTCTACTAACTTTATTATTGTGTTTCAGGTTTGGCGTCAGATTTACAACACTAGCCATCGTCTAGTATGAAAATACGGATTTCAATCAATTTTTGTCGGGTGCTACGAAAATCGCCTGAAAAGTCTAGATGAAATCGAGGACCGAGAAACCTATTTAACATTCTTAACCTAAATTTATAACGATGTTTTGGGTTCTGTGTCAGATTTCCAAAACTAGCCATCGCCTGGTCCGAAAATACGGTTTTTCAGAACTGGGAGACCCATATAGCATTCTTCTCCTAAATTTATAATTGTATTTCGGTGTTCGCGTCAGATTTCAAACACTAGCTCTTGAACCCGAAACACAGTTTTAAATTTAGTTGAAGAATACTATAGGGGTCTTCTGGTCCTTGATTTCCTAAAGACTTTTCCATCGATTTTCGTACCACCCGACAAAAATGCACCGAAATATGTATTTTTGAACCATACGTTAGCTAGTTCTTGAAATATGGTGCGCAACCCGCAACACATAAATAAATTTAGGAGTAAAACGCTATAAGGGTCTCTTGGTCCTCGATTTCATTTGCAATTTTTGGCCAATTTTCGTACAACCTGACAAAAATGGACCTAAATCGGTATTTTTTTGACCAAACAATTGCTAGTGTTAGAAATTTAACGTCGAACCCGTAAAATAGTTATAAATTTAGGAGAAAAATGTTACAAGGGTCCCCGGTCCTCGGTTTCATCTGGAGTTTTCGGGTTATTTTCCTACCACCTAACAAAAATGGACCGAAATTCATATTTTCGGACAAAACAATGGCAAGTGTTTGATATCTGACGCGAAACCCGAAAGACAATAATAAATTTAAAAGAGAAGAATGATGTAAGGGTCTCCCAGTCCTCGATTTCATCTGGACTTTTCAAGCGATTTTCGTTCCAACCGACAAAAACAGACCGAAATACTTACTTTTGGACCAGACGATGGCTATTGTTTGAAATCTGATGCAAAACTTGAAACACAGTTATAAATTTAAGAGATGAATGCTATAAGGGTCTTTAGGTCCTCGAAAATAGTAAAGCATATAAGAAAATTGCGTTGTCAAATAAATTGTAACTATTACTTTATTTGACAACTCTATTTTGACGTAGAACTATAAAACGAAGATATTAATGACATAGAATCAATTTGAGTTGTCAAATAAACAAATAATTATATATTTTATATGACAACTGAAATATATTATATGTTATTATTATCTTCGTTATGAACTAAAACTGTAAAACAAAGAAAATAAAAATATATAACAAAATAGAGTTGTTAAATTAATATGTTTATTACTTGATTTGACAACTGTAATTTATTATATGTTTCTATTATCTTCGTTACGAAGATCAACTACATGACGAAGATAATAGTATCATATAATAAAATAGAGTTGTCAAATAACGTAATAATTACATATTTATATGACAACTCGATTTTATTATATGTTATTATTATTTTTGTTTTGTAGTTGTACTAAATAACGAAAATAATAACAACATATAACAAAATTCAGTTGTCAAATAAAGTAATAATTACCTATTTATTTGACAACTCTATTTTATTATATGTTATTACTATCTTCGTTATACAGTCAAACTTTAAAATGAAGATAATAATAACATATAATAAAATAGAATTATCAAATTAAGAAATAATTACTTATTTATTTGACAACTCTATTTGTATATACATTATTATTATCTTCGTTTTGTAGTTGTACTAAATAGCGAAAATAGTAATAACATATAACAAAATGGAGTTGTAAAATAAATTTGTAATTATTAATTAATTTGACAACTTTATTTTATTATATGTTATTATTATCTTTGTTATGAAGTAAAACTATAAAATTCTAAAACAAAGACAATGATAACATATTATAAATTAGAGTTGTCAAATAAAGTAATAATTACATATTTATTTAATTACTCTATTTTATTATATGTTATTGCTATCTTTCAACATTATGATCCCTTAGTGTCATTAATTTTTTTTTTTTTGGTTTTACCAAGTTCTTCGTCATATCACCAAGTACATTTTTCTCGTCTTGAAATAATCGGCCAAAGAAAGAATGACCAGTCAGTTTTTTTTGGCAAATTTGTTGTTATGAAGACCACATATTACATGCAAATACCATCCCTCACCAACACTTGATTGTGTTCCTCTCAATATAAATGGACATTCACATTTTCTAGCCAAGTCTCCTCATAAGTTTGGGATTCTTCCAAGGTCTATATTTACCGCTTCTTTCACAACCAAGAATTAATTTTGTCTTTGTCCGTGGTCATGCTGTCGCAATTTTAGATCTAAAAATGACAATGACAATTCCATTTTCCCTTCGAACATTTCTAGCCCATTTCTATAAATCATCTCGTGTATCGAACATTATACCGGTGGTAAACACATCAGTCAAATCAATCCTAATCGGTTCAACTCTGTCATTCATAGCGTCAAAATTAGGTTCCAAATCATCATACATTTCTTCAAAATCAGGATCCAAAACATCATACATTTTCTCAAAATCAGGTTCCAAACCTTCATACATTTCGTCACTGTTGTCTCCCCTTGATCCATTTAACTACATAAAAAAAAAAACATAAATATAACATAAAAAATCCTAACTCCTAAACAAACAAAAAATTCACAATTTTTAGCCTTACGTCACTACGCGAAAAATAGGATTTTACAGCGCTTTTTTTAACCAATTTACAGCGCTTTTTCAAAAAAAAAAGCGTTGTGGAATCGAGCCCTGTAAAAGATACAACAGCGCTTTTTTAAAACCAAAAAGCGTTATAAAACACGTAGATATATTGCACGCTTGTTATGCACATTTTACAGCGCTTATTTGAAAAAGCGCTGTAAAATGCGCACACATTATATGCATTATTATGCACCATTTACAGCCCTTTTTCAAAAAAGCGTTGTAAAATATGCACCTATAATGCATATATATTGGGTGCGCATTTTACAATGCTTTTTCAAATAAGCGCTGTAAAATGCGCACCAAATATATGCATTATAGTGCACATTTTACAACGCTTTTTTGAAATAGCGCTGTAAAATGTGCACCCAATATATGCATTATAGGTGCATATTTTACAGCGCTTTTTCAGATAAGCGTTGTAAAAGGTGTAAGTTTTTTTTTAAAAAAAAACGTTGTAAATTAAATTTTTGAAAAGCGCATTTTATTTTTTTATGGCATTTTTTTAGAAAGCGCTGTCTTTTAATTTTTTTTCCAAATTATTTTCATCCAGAATCAGTTCACAATCAGTTCACAGAACAACAAAACATATTCAAATACATATTCAGAATCAGTTCACACAATCAGTACACAAAAACAGAACTATATAACTTTACTTTATATGTTAATTTATAACAGAACATTCAAATACATATATATATAACTTAATTAACAACATATACATTAGACAAATATTGTACAACAACACATATTCATATACATGTTCATATATTGTGTCCTATTCATATACATGTAGCTAACATAATACACAGAATATAACTAGCTACCATATAATATTCAGATCCCTTGCAACATGCTATTTCCCAGAAAATCAAATAATGTTCATTTCAAGCACATATTGACACCAGTCTTCCTTTAATTCCATTAGATCTTCCTCAGAGTATGTTGGACTGGAATTGTCAAAGTACTGTGCAATATAAAAATTGAACATATTAAGTTAGAATCAAATATATAGATAATTTATATATGAAAATCATATAATGAAAATACCGTACCGTTTCTGGGATAATAGTTTTATTGCTATCAACAATCTCCTTCATGAATCACAAAGGCATATAAAATATTTGTGCATTGATCGTAAAGGCATATATTTGTAAATAAAAATTTAAAGGCATATATTTCAAACCTTTATTGGAATCCATGTGATGTTATTAGACTTTTGCTTCGACACTGTAGCACCTCTTTGAGCTCGAAAAACTTGTAAATAAATGTGATTATTATAGCATTAACAAACACATTATTTATATATATATATATATATATATATATGTAAGAAATAAATGAATATTACTTACGTGTCGAACATAGTCTTTATATGAGAGTGATTGTTGTAATTGTCATGCAAGGGATCCAAATAGTATATAACTTCAGAGGTCCCATTGATTGCAAATAGCACCCAATGTGCCCTCCAACAACAAAAATTTGGTTAAGCAATTTTGTTTACACAACTAATAAATTAAAATCTCATAAATTAAAAAAGATATAAATAAATAATATATAATTACGTACCCTGAATTATATGGTGCGAAGAACAATTTATCCTTTTCTTTATTTCCTAATAACATATCTACAATATATTTCTTTACATTTACTAGATCGAGTTAACACATCGACAACTTATGCGGAGACAAGAATGAGTATCTATTTGACAATTTGCGCGTGCACACAACCTTCTCATACAAAAAATTTCAATGAAAATTTCAAACTAGATTAATTACCAATAAATGCAATTAAAAGTATTTTTTACCTTATGTACAAGCTGATGACAGTAGCACTCAGCTCCTTTTGGTCGAGAAGTTCGTATATGTGCTCCTTTTCGAGAAATTCTTCATACTCATCTCCGAATATAGCTTTATTCATGGTTATGATGCGCGAATCGTCGTTGCTACCCATATTCCTTTTTACTTGGATGTCAAGACACGCCCCGTATTTAGCAAGGCATGGCTGACTTATTTTAGGAGCAGCTGCAACAGCGAACGATTGTCTCTGATCCAGTTTTCTAGCTGCAACCTTGGCAGCTTTATTACCCTCCAGCTTTTGTAGTTTGCAAGCTCTATTACCCTCCAATTTTTGAGGTTTGTCGGCTTTATTTTGCTGTGCGGGTGGTTTATTTGATTGAATCTGAAAAAATGAGGTTAAATGTAAGTTTATTGAATTTGAAAAAATGACAAACATTAGGGAATAAATGTGACAAACCTTTTTGGGCGATGTAATTGATTCGTTTCTGGGAATCTTTTTATCATTCCCTTTAGGCTTTTTTAGCATCTAAATATAAATGTTAAATTAAAGTTAGGAGCGGAAAAAAATCAGCAATTAAATATACATATCAATTAAACATACATTTCAATTAATTGAATATACCTTATCGAGGGCAACAAGATGTGTGGGCCATGCCACGTAACTACCAATTCCTTCGCCCAAAAACTTCATATCTCCATCGTTGTCCGGTATCGGCAACGATGCAGTTGGTTCCAAAGCAATAATTGGTGATACTTTGACATGGCTCACAGGAATCGGTGTGTTGTGCAATAGTTATCCCGAAGTATTGTACAATTTTCCCTTTCCGACCTTCCGATGAGTAGGGGAGGATAAGTACAACACGTATGGAGTGACACCCTAAATCAATGGTTAAAACATAAGTATGGTTAATATATAAGTATATTTAATACATAAGTAATTACATAAGTAA
>NC_021164.2:13879649-13889217 GCF_000331145.2 Cicer arietinum | reverse complement strand
GTATTTCATGTTGGAGCTGATCCGAGAGTTGCTTGTCTTTGTTCGTCTTCACCAAAAGTGCCACTTGCTCTGTAAGGAGTTTGAGCTTCTCCAATACTTCCTCATTGGATGGATTTTGGCGCTTCTCTTGGGAAAAATAGTTTTAGGAGTTACGCCAAATCCTTTCCCCCTAAACCGACTGGAATACTCAGGAACATTAAGCACTTTACCCAGAATTTCCCTGCAACTAGCTTTGTTGCCCTCTTGATTTTCAGAACTTTGTTCGATAGTCTCCTAAAATACATGTAGGATTAAAAAGATAAGTTCAATATCATTTTTAAAATACAATATTAAAAAGTATTCAAGTGATAAAATACAATATTAAAAAATATTAAAGTGATAATATACTTACACAAAGTTCTATTACTTTTTGGACATTTTCATTGTCAACCACCTCGTCTTTATTTACACGAGCTTCCTTCCACAATATATGACGACCCAACGGTTGATCGGATTGGGTGTCTTGTTGCTATTCGTTAAGATCATAAACAAAATATTACAATAACACAGTTCAGATTACATGTATAGCTTATATAAAACAATTAAACATATACATTAAGATGCCCTTCTTCTTTTCCTGGTGACATTCACATTTGTTTGTCCATTTACAATACGAAACGATGGATTAATCCAAATTCCCTCATCATGATCATCTCTAAGATATAAACCATCATCAGTTGAATCAATTTCATGTGGTTGTTGTGATGTTGCAAATAAAAGATCATTACCAACATCTTCATCATTATTGTTATCATCACTTATTTTATTGGTCGATAGGACAACAAACCATTTATCATCAACAGGATTAGTGACATAAAACACTTGTTGAGCTTGCGACGCTAAAATAAAAGGCTCGTCTTTGTATCCCACCCTATTAAAATCGACAAGCAAGAATCCTGACTCATCAATCCGAACGCCATTATTATTATCGACCCACTTGCAACCAAATATGGGAACACGAAACATTGTGTAGTCTAACTCCCATATGCGCTCGATAACCCCAAAATATGATAGATTTGCATATATTGGGTTTTTGTCTTTTGCACTTGAGACATGCATCGCTTCAGCTACGAGAGTGACTCCACTATTTTGCATAGTGGTCTGATCATCTTGTTCTTTGGTATAAAATGTGTAGCCGTTAATAACATAACCAGTGTAAGAAAAGACATGTAAGCTCGGACCATTTGCTAGCCACCTCAATCTATTTGAAATTGATCCGGGGTCTATATCAAATTTTGACATTATGTGATTTTTTAACCATGTTACAAAACTTCGATTGTGCTCTCGAGTTATCCAATTTTGATTCCTATTCATGTTCAAACGAGATAACTGATCAATGTGTATTGTAACATACGGTTGAACCTCATCATCATTGTGCAGAACATACAATTGTGCCTGCTCCCATTCTGTCCTTGATATAGTCAGTAGTCTCCTTCCAGTTATCCCTTCTCCTGATAGTCTTCCCGAATGACGAGACATGGGAAGCCCTATGGATTCAACATTGGACAGATATTCAGTACAAAATTCAGCAGCCTCTTCAACAATGTATCGTTCAGCAATACAACCTTCTGGTCGACTTCTACTTTTTACGTACCCTTTTAATATTTTCATATATCGTTCTATCGGATACATCCATCTCATATAAGCTGGCCCACAAAGTTGTGTCTCCTTAACCAGATGAACAGTAAGGTGAACCATTATATCAAAAAACGATGGTGGGAAATACATTTCAAGCTCACACAAAGTAACAACAATTTCCCTCTGCAATGTCGGTAATTTCTGAGGGTCGATCACTTTACTACAAATTTCCCTGAAGAAGAAACATAATCTAGTTAAGGCTAGTCGAACTTTTTCAGGTAAAATGGAACGTATACCTATTGGTAGCAAATGCTCCATTATAATATGACAATCATGGGTCTTCAAACCTTTTAACTTGAGGTCTTTCATACAAACCAAATTTTTAATGTTCGAAGAGTATCCTTCTGGAACTTTAACTTCGTGTAGAAATTTACATAAAACAATTTTTTCCTTTCTAGATAGAGTATGAGCGGCTGGAGGTAGATATGTGCGATTTCCTTTCTTTACTGGAGCCAGTTCATTTCTTATTCCCATATCGACCAAGTCCAATCTTGCATTGACGCCATCTTTAGACTTTCCTGGAACATTGAGTAACGTACCAATAACACTTTCAAATACATTTTTTTCAATATGCATCACATCGAGGAAATGTCTTACATACAATGACTTCCAATATGGCAATTCAAAGAAAATTGACTTTTTCTTCCACCCAGTTTTCACCAGCTCTCCCGCAAAAGGTTTGCCAAATTTATTGGTCAAACCTTGTACTTTTTCAAGTATTTGATATCCAGTCGGTGCTAAAGGAGCTTTACCTTCCTCTGATTTTCCATTGAATGCATTTCTCCACCCACGATACTGATGACTATAAGGTAAAAATCTACGATGTCCAAGAAACACATTCTTCTTACAATGTTTCAACCGCATCCAATTTGTACTCTCTTCACATATAGGACATGCACACTGACCTTTAATGCTATATCCTGATAAATTACCATATGCTGGAAAATCATTAATTGTGCCGAACAACATAGCCCTCAAATTGAAACACTTTTTCCTATACCCATCATAAACTTCCACACCTGTCTCCCACAGAATTTTTAAATCTTCAATTAAAGGAGTCAAGTATACGTCGATATCATTCCCCGGTTGTTTGGGTCCAGAAATTAACAGAGACAACATCATAAACTTACGCTTCATACATAACCATGGAGGTAGGTTATATATTACCAAAATCACAGGCCACGTGCTATGTGAGATGCTTTGAAGACCATGTGGATTCATTCCATCAGTAGAAAGTGCAAGTCTTAGATTTCTTGACTCTATCCCGAATTCAGGATACTCGTGATCAATTTTTGCCCATTGTGGGGAATCTGCAGGGTGTCGAAACATTCCATCTCTAATTCTTTCATCTGCATGCCATGTCAAGTGTTTTGAATCTTCTTCACTGCGATACATGCACCTAAATCTTGGTATTATAGGAAAATACCACACAACTTTTGTTGGAGTAGATTATTTCTTCTTATATCAAGAGACATTGCATTTCGGACACGCCTTAAGTAATTGAAATTCGTTTCGATATAAAATGCAATCGTTAGGACACGCATGAATCCTTTCGTAACTCATGCCAATAGAGCACAAAATCCGTTTAGCCTCGTAGGTTCGACTGGGAAGTTCATTATCATCTGGCAACATATCTTTTAAGAGTGTTAATAATTCTGTGAAGTTTTTATCAGACCATCCATTACTCGCTTTTAAGTTGTACAACTTTAATATCATCGACAGTCTTGTGAATTTAGTACAACCATTATATAATGGTTTCTCTGCATCACTCAACAAACTCTCAAACATTTTAGGACAATCTCGAAGATCTTCTTCAACTGCTTTTGCAATCTCCTCAACTCGGTCCGGCTCATATGTATCTGCATCGAAGTCAGTTGAAGCATATGTCGAACTATTCTCAAAATTAATGTTTCCTTTTTTTTTCGCACCATGTCTTATCCAACATGTATAACTTTGATCAATTCCATTACATACTAAATATCCTTCCAATTCATCTTCTCTAACGCGTTTTCCAAAACAACATTTTAAACAAGGACAAACGACTCTATTTGGATCTTTTGCATTCTTCACTGCAAACTCAACAAACTCCTTCACTCCATTTTCATACTCTTTTGACAATCGATTGGCAGACATCCATTTTCGATCCATATTATATGACCTATATAAATGCAGTTACTAAAATAATAAGCTTTTGAACAGATCAACAAATTTCAAAAATAAACCAATATCAACATATCTAATATCAACATATCTAATAACAATTCCAAAACAGAAAAGATTTCAAAACAGAACAGATCAACAAATTTCAAAAAAAAAAGATTTAATATATAACAATTTATTAGTTTTCAATTATTAAAAAACTAAAGATTTTTTAACAAAAACAAATTAATAAATACCTGAGACAACGTAGATGGCCGCACAGTACATAGAGGATATGAGGGTTCCCAAAGTAGAGGTGATGAGGGTTCGTAAATTTGTTTTTTTTTTTTATTTAAAAGTAAATGATTTTTATTTAAAGTGAATGATTTTAAAGCGCTTGTGAAAAAAAGCGCAGTAATAGGTAATTTAATTATTTGAAAGCGCATGTCGTTTATAGCGCTTGTGAAAAAAGCGCTGTAATAGGTAATTTAATTATTTGAAAGCGCATGTCTTTTACAGCGCTTGTGAAAAAAGCGCTGTAAAACAATACGTGAAGGCGCTTCAGTTTACAGCGCTTGTGTACAAGCGCTGTAAAAGCCTTATAAACATTATGCGCAAACGCTATATGACCATACAACAACGCTTTTTTCACAGCGCTTGTAAAAAAAGCGCTGATATAGGTTCCGTTATTTTTAAAATATATTTACAACAACGCTTGTATTTAGTAAGCGCTGTAAAAGGAGCGCTATTAAATGACATTTTTCGCGTAGTGCGTGAAATGAGTTGACGTACGTGTACGTGTACGTGTACATGAACTCACTTCATGTATCGTCTACTTGAATTAAATTCAAGTAAACGTACGTGAACTCAATTCCTGTAAGTATCTTATGTTTCAATAATATAGCCTGTACGTGAACTCGGTTCACATACGTTTACTTGAATTCAGTTTACGTAGGCGATACGTGAAGTGAGTTTACATACACGTACGTTAACTCATTTGACGAATATTATGTGAATACTTAAACTCCATTTATGTACGTAATATTAAATCACGTACGTCTACGTAAACCTAAATCACGTAGCATCTGGGTTTTCTTAAGTTTTTCAAGTACGTGAATTCATTTCACGTACGTACAAAACCCAGATTTTGAAAAAAAAATGAAACTAAAAAACACAACAACATACATACTTAGTTTAGCCACTTTAACTACAATTTGGTGATGATTAAAGATTATTGAAGATGGAATGTATGAAAATGATTGAAGAAGATTGAAAATGGTAGGTTAATGAAGATAGAAATGATGGAGTTGAGTGAATATAAAGGGAAAAGTATTTTGGTTTAAAAAAAAAATTTAGGGTGTAGAAAGCAAAATGAGGGGTGTGAAAAGCAAAAGTGTACAATTAATGGATAGTAACGGAGGAAAACATGTAGAATGGACTAAAAATTTATGTTAATGCATACAAAAAGTAGTAAAGGATGGAACATCTTGAGAAGTGGCACGTCAAATATTTGCTGAAGTGAAAGTATTATTATTTCGTAGCATTTGACTTAATGAAATGTCATCATGTTGGGTTATGTTTTAATAGAATATAATAGATAATAGATACTTAATTAATTTTTTTTGGAGGATATAATAAGTGCATTTGTGATCTATATTAGTAATCAAATGAATTGCTATATCAGTAGAGATTAGATACAGGTAAATTTATAGACCAATGTAATTTTCTTTGTAATTATTCAATAAATCATAAGATATTTCCTATCTTAGAGTAGGACATTAGCCTCTTACCTAATTTTTTATTATCAAAAATTAAAAAATTGAAGACTGGTATTGAGTTAACTAACTATGCATCTAGGGATAACCGAATCTCAACTAAGCCTAATTTGACCAACAGTCTTCTAACAAAATACGTGTCTTGATAACACCAACCCATTGATTACATTTAATTAATTCCCTTTTAAAAATTATTATTAGTGTCAACGTAGAAGTGTTAATATCATGTCTGTCATTCGTCTCAATATATATATTTCACATGTACAATTAATTGAAGCTAGCTACTCTGTAATCGATTATAATTCTCTTACATTGATTAACTATTAATATCATACAAAAGATCAACTAATTTGAATATGGTAAATGCTAAGTACATTTGTTAAGCAAATAAAAACTAAATAGAAATATTCAATTAAAAATGTATTAAAATTAGTTGTGTTTACCAATTTTTAAAAGTTTAAATTTGAATTTTCCAAGGAAATTTTTATTTTATTTTTAATCTTTAACAAGGCCCTTTAATAAAAATTGAAAATTACACAAAACTTTTATGTATAATAAATGCATAAAGAATCTTTTATTGGCACTGTTGGAAAAAAAAAAACTTTAAATGTGAAGGATGAGGAACCAAAACCTTTAACTTATCTAGACTTGTATGACCCAAATGACAATTAATAATATCTGCGACCACATATCACGGATGAATGAGGATGAAGATAAAGAAAGAGTCAAAACGTCATCAATAACATTATCAAAAACGCCAAAATCTAAAATTGAGTAGAAGTTTGTTCGACTGTCATCAAACTACTAGCAACAATTAATCTCAAATAATAGAATATGCAATGAAATTTAAATAAATAATTTAGATATTTGAGTAAAATGGAGAAGTTTATAGTATTGACCTTTTATTTTAATAATTGTTTATTTGTATTTTTTGTTTTAGGTACGCTGTTATCCATTATTAACCCTAATTATATATATGTAATCTCACGGAGTCATTTAGGATTATCCAATGAATGAAGATGTGTTTTAATTTTAATTTCTTGCTAGCTATATCATTTATTTTGTTTTGGTAAACCATAGTTTTTGTAGTCTTGCTAAAAAATTAAAAACAAAACATTAGGATTTCGAGTTTTTACTCTGGAAACCAAGTTGAATAATTTAATATGATCAACTTGTATTTCACAATTAGATTGTGCAAACTTATATACAAAAGATAGTCTATCGGAAAATAGAAAATATTCAACAAAGACAATTAATGAAGGACCTCTTTGGACTTGGATTGGTTTCTGAATGTTATATATGAACGTTGTATGTAAATAATCGAAATATACAAACGGTTAAAGCGAAGTACTAATGTGGGAATATGTGTATCCCCATAGTTAAGCCACAAACAATATATGAACAAACAAAAATCACAACACAAGAATGAAATCGGACAACGGGCTAAGACAGCTGGCCAAAGCCAACAGTATTTTACCTTTTTTTTACTGGCTGTCATCAGGAAACAGATCATGAAATGTATACTCTTGAATTTATGTTGGAGTAGAGAAAAAAACTTCTATTATTTTTTGCTACAATTGAGTCCAAAATAGTTATTCAGCGGACCTTAGTTTTTAAAATTGAGTATAGAGCGATAAATTTCAGTGGCCTAGTTGTTTTTGGAAAATTATAACTTGTAACTCCAATTTTACCTATACCTCCAAAAGAATTTTAAAATGTCAAATTTATCTTTAAATTTGTTTACTATTTTACTAACTCAAATTCTATTTTTTTTTTTTACCATTCAAAGATTTTCGAACAGAGCAATTAATTTTTTTTGAAATTAGGTTGTGACAAAGGAGGAAAATACAAACATGTTGATATTAGGTTGTAACAAAGGAGGAAAATACAAGGATGTTGATAGTTTAACTTGAAGTTAATAAAAAAATGTAATTGTTCTTTCAAGCTTAGATCACAACCATTAATTACCTGATATTTTTTACGGACGTGCATTTATTGAACGTTTAGATAAAGAAGAGAAAAAACATGTTCATGACTTAACAAAATATAATTTTCAACCGAGGCACATATATTGCAAGACCAAAATAAGAATAATGTTACTCAAATCTCACAAATATATAAACAGAGGAGTATGATTCAATTGCACGTCAGAGGTAATAGGACATAGATGCAACATTTATTCAAGTTAATTGAAGATACAAAATATGTGTATTGGAATAGAAAGCGGGAAGACTCGGATGTTAGGAGAGATATTTTTTGGGCCCATCCAGATTTAGTGAAGTTATTGATCTTGTTTCATATCGCGTTGATTATGGACAACACCAATCAATTTATCACTCAAAGGGCTACTGTCGTATGTGCGAGCCCCGAATGAATCGTTGGGAAATACGGTTTTCCCGTTCATCTCACGTTATATTATACTCATGAATTCAAACGTTCTCTCTCCCCTTACCTTACTGTAACGCTTTCACAAATCCAGGAATCAATGGGGGTTTTCAACAACATCTGCTCAATGGGAGTTTTCAACATCTGCATATCGACAATGTACAACGAACGAATTGGAATAAATGGCGAGTTCACAAAATTGCCGAGACACAACTGATAAATTATGCGGAGCATAAAAATGAATGTTAAATAATTAATAATAATTTTAGGAGAAAAATGGAGTCAAAACGACGAGAAAAAACTGTAGAAAAATGAAAATGAGTAATGTTTCTTGAAGGTTTTAATGAGGGAAATCCAAATATGATATCCATTTTTCTGAAGGATGAATGTGGTTTCCAGAATATCCAAAAAACAGTTCACCTAAGGGACGAAAAACGGTTGTTTACAGTTAAATGGAGTCATGATCGGCCAAGGCAGGGCCATAAATGAGTGCATCGGTGGATTTTGTGTGTGAAGCCAACTATTCATGTATTTCCATGGCAAAATGAGAGAGAATTCGAGATAGATCACATACGGCTACCATGGTGGTTTTTCGACGTATAAGAGAGAATTAAAATAAAGTAACAATTTTTTTTAGTTAGAATCACATCTACAAAAACTTGGATACACTATACAAGTCAAATTGGATAATAGGTTTCACGTGGCTGAAGTGAAAAGAATCAAAATTTTGAGAGGGAAGGTATACATTGTGTGTTGCGCCGCTGGAAGAAAAGAAAGAAACGAAGATTAGGTTATTAGTATCCCTAATAGCTGGGCCACGATATAATATGTATATCATACATTTGGATGTATACTAGGAATTCACAAGGCGCATCTCACCGGTCATCATTGTTATATAAAATTGGTTATAAATATTTAAAATCTTGAAAGTTTATCTTGAAGAATAATAGTTTCTGGGTTGTAAGTCCCGTGTTTAAGCCGACGTACAGGCGTTTAAGGGCAGTGAACCCTTGAAAGTTTCTTCAAAATAAAAAAGCAAAATTTTAAATATGGATAATCTCTTTTGTAGAACTTCTTCTTTCTCCACTCCTTCTACCCAGAACTTCCCAGAAAAAAGGGAACCTATCAATAGTAAAGAAATCACTATTGAAGACTTCCAAAAATCTATAAACAATTGGCAAATCCCAAAAATAAAAAAAGATGAGGTCTATGTATCTAGTCTTTTCAAAAAACTATTAAAAACCGATTATGTTATCAAAACGGAGGAACGTGATGTTACTCTTTCTAACCCTTTTGAAACAATAAATCTTCTTTCTTCAAAAACGCTTAAAAAACACGCTAACAAGAACTATAACTTCATACATATAGGTCTTGTTCAAGTTGGTATAAAACCTTTAACAAGGGAAGGATTAAACACTTCAATCCTATGTGTCCTATGGGATGCAAGGTTCTTGAACTTTCAAGATTCAATTATAAGTACAGTTGAATCTAGTCTATGTCAAGGACCAATTTGGTTTGGATGTTATCCAAATTTTTCTTTGTCTTTAAAAGACCCAAACATCGCAAATTCTCTCATGTTACAAATCAAAACT
>NC_021164.2:13874065-13876211 GCF_000331145.2 Cicer arietinum | reverse complement strand
AAGCCAAAATTATTTTCCCTTTTATTGAAAAACCCAGAACAAAGAATTTAAATCTTTTAAAAGCTTGCTCTATTTACAAAACTGAATTAAATTGTTTAATTCAAGGAAAAGAAAAACATTTATATTTCCTAAAACAAGATGTTTCTTTTCTCAAAACTGAACAACAATTACAAAATAGTTTCGTAAAACAAAAAATTTCAGATTTACCAATTACAAAAAAGAATTGAAAACGAAATTTGTTCAGATTTACCAAATGCTTTTTGGAACAGAAAACAACATATGGTGGAAGGTTGACTTTGTTTTGACTCAAAAGTATTTAATAGTTTTCCTATTATTTTCTTTTGAAGTTTTGTATCTTCAACCTGTTTTATAATATCAAGAATTAGTTCTTGATCCTTTGTTAAAACATTAATTGATTTTGTACTAGCTTCTGAATCGCCAAGAGAGTCGGAGCTACCTAGTTCATCGAACTGTAGGGGCTTATCATTTTCATATGAACTTACTTCAGAATCCATGACAGTTTCTTCTACAGAAGTTTCTAAAAGTATTGCCTCTATTTTTTGAATTATTTGTTCATCGATTTTTAATTCATGGAGTTTTTTGTTTTTCTTGCAATATCTTGAGATGTGTCCTGTTTGGCCACACTTATAACAAGTTATTTGTTTTGAATTTTGAGGTTCAAACTTCTTTTGGAAGGGTTTTTTCTTGTAAAAATTAGGCTTTCTTTGATTGTAAGAATTTTGGGGTCTAGATTTTTTATAGAACTCAAGTCTGTCTGGTTTGGTGAAAGATTTTGTGCGAGGTTTTCTATAAGGTTTAGAACAAGACCCTTGACAGTCTTTCGAAATATTTGTCATAGGTATTTCAAATTGTTTACAAAAAGAACCTAGTTCTTGTCTAGTTCTTTTCATTTCCCATTTTAAATGTTTTTGGAGTTTTAAATCTTGACAGATTTTCAAACCTTCTTTTTGAGTGAAGCTAACCAATTCCCCATAAGTTAAATGGTTATATGGGATTTGGTTTACCCCATAGACTTCTTTGATTTTGTTTCTAACCTTTTCTCCTAAAAGGGTTGGGAGTCCTGCAAGGAATTTCTCCTTCCAGAAAGGTTGGTTTGAGTCTTCTCTTAGCATGACTCTGGTTAGAAAAGTATTTTTGTAATATTGGAACTCGGAAAGTTTTTTACATCTAAGGTTAGATAAAAGTTCTGCATTTTTATCTTTTAAGTGTGATGGATCACCTATGAAGTGCAAGCTAATTGTGTGTATTAGTGTTGCCACTGCATCAGGTATTGGGTTTCCTATTTCGTCGAGGATAGGAATTCCTTCCTCTGTGGTTTGAATTGCGTTCAAAATTTCTAGGTGTTGAGAGGGAGTGAGATGGTAATCCCACCATCCTTTGAGTTGGCCTGAGAATCCTGCTATTAGTAGTTCAGCTATGGCTTTGTCAGGTGTATTGGCTTGGGTTTTGTAAGCATTTGATGCCATTGTCATTTGTTGGAGGAGACTTAAGATGTTGTATTCGGACATGCCATCTATGTTCCATTCGTAGACAGTGTTGGCATTGAATTTGGATTGAGAGAGGACATTAGGTCTATTTTCAATACCTAAGTCTGGTGCTGTGACCATGGCTAAAGGTTGACCCTTCTGCCATTGAAGTTTACACAGGTTTTGTGGTTCGTGTTCGATTTCAGAAACTTGGTCTAAAGTCGTAATTGTTTTGTCAAAGGTATCTTTAGTTACCATTGGTGTAGAGGTAGAGGAATGTTCTATCCTACTGAGTTGTTCATGTAAGGCTTGGGTGAATTCTGATCTGCCTTCCCTGAACAGTTTTTGGCTAGTTTTTGAGATTTGGAATGGTTTAAAAACTGGGTTTTTACGTTTTGGATCAACTGTCTCAATCGGAGAGACAATAGAATTTTGTTGATTTTCTTCTATCTTATTTAATTGTTTTTGCTATTGTACTAAGATGGACATTTAGAAAATTATTTCGTTGAAGGATATTTTGAATATCTTTTTCCGAACTATCACTTGGGATTTTGAAAGGGGCAGCTTCTACTTGTTTTTCAAGGTGTGTTATTATGATTTGTCTTAAAGGTGGGTGTTCAGACTGAATTTTTAATCCAGTTGCCAAATCCCATTCCGCA
>NC_021164.2:13861763-13874044 GCF_000331145.2 Cicer arietinum | reverse complement strand
GGGTAAGAAATTTGGTTTTGTGTTGCATAAATTTCAAACCATTCAAAAAATAATATATATGGGTTTTATTGTAAAATGAATGCATAAAATTCATTCTGAATTTGTTTTCTTTGTTTCAAAAAGTTTTTAAAGAACCATGTTCTCTTATTTGTATTTTTGGAAGCATAAAAATCATTATGGAGTAGAGTTTTATCAACTTCAAATGCCTTTTCTATGATGTTTAATTCATTAACAACATTTTCAGTTATAGCAGAAAAAGACGGCGAAGTAGGTGGATAAATGTTTTGTTGCTCCTCATTAGTGTGTTGAGGTGCTGTGTAAATTTGATGAGGTATATTTGTGGAATAGTCAACATTTTGAAAGGAAGCATTTGGTATGCTGGAACATGAAAATCGTGGTTTTGTAAAGTTTTCCAATATTTGAGGCAATTGTATGATTGGAGGTGGTCTGGAGGAACTAGCATCAGAATACCTAGCACTAGAAGTTCTTGAAAAACTTAGTTTTACCCTACCGTCATTGTATTGTATGACTTCTTTAAGATTGTTGTTTGGTTTTGACTGTTCAAGAGGTTGTGGTCTAACAGCTCCTTCTAGAATCCATTCTTCAGGAAGATCAATATCTTTCCAAAGGATAGTTTTTGGAATAACAGTGTTTGCTTTTGTTAGATCAGTTTGTAAAAATAGTGTTTCACCTCTTTTGTTTTCAATATTTTTTGTTGCAGTAAAGGCTGAAAAGATTGCTTTGTAATGGACTCTGTAAATAATAGCTACATGAATAGATCCTTCTATCATTTTGTAATTATGAGTTTTGATTTGTGACGTGAGAGAATTTGCGATGTTTGGGTCTTTTAAAGACAAAGAAAATTTGGATAACATCCAAACCAAATTGGTCCTTGACATAGACTAGATTCAACTGTACTTATAATTGAATCTTGAAAGTTCAAGAACCTTGCATCCCATAGGACACATAGGATTGAAGTGTTTAATCCTTCCCTTGTTAAAGGTTTTATACCAACTTGAACAAGACCAATATGTATGAAGTTATAGTTCCTGTCAGCGTGATTTTTAAGCGTTTTTGAAGAAAGAAGATTTATTGTTTCAAAAGGGTTAGAGAGAGTAACATCACGTTCCTCCGTTTTGATAACATAATCGGTTTTTAATAGATTTTTGAAAAGACTAGATACATAGACCTCATCTTTTTTTATTTTTGGGATTTGCCAATTGTTTATAGATTTTTGGAAGTCTTCAATAGTGATTTCTTTACTATTGATAGGTTCCCTTTTTTCTGGGAAGTTCTGGGTAGAAGGAGTGGAGAAAGAAGAAGTTCTACAAAAGAGATTATCCATATTTAAAATTTTGCCTTTTTATTTTGAAGAAACTTTCAAGGATTCACTGCCCTTAAACGCTTGTACGTTGGCTTAAACACGGGATTTACAACCCATAAACTATTATTCTTCAAGATAAACTTTCAAGATTTTAAATATTTATAACCAATTTTATATAACAATGATGACCGATGAGATGCGCCTTGTGAATTCCTAGTATACATACAAATGTATGATATACATATTATATCGTGGCCCAACTATTAGGGATACTAATAACCTAATCTTCGTCTGTTTCTTTTCTTCCAGCAGCGCAACACACAATGTATACCTTCCCTTTCAAAATTTTGATTCTTTTCTCTTCAGCCACGTGAAACCTATTATCCAATTTGACTTGTATAGTGTATCCAAGTTTTTGTAGATGTGATTCTAACTAAAAAAATTGTTACTTTATTTTAATTCTCTCTTATACGTCGAAAAACCACCATGGTAGCCGTATGTGATCTATCTCGAATTCTCTCTCATTTCGCCATGGAAATACATGAATAGTTGGCTTCACACACAAAATCCACCGATGCACTCGTTTATGGCCCTGCCTTGGCCGATCGTGACTCCATTTAACTGTAAACAACCGTTTTTCGTCCCTTAGGTGAACTGTTTTTGGGATATTCTGAAAACCACATTCATCCTTCAGAAAAATGGATATCATATTTGGATTTCCCTCTTTAAAACCTTCAAGAAACATTACTCATTTTCATTTTTCGGTGAAGTCGACGTCACACCCTCCTGGCGCTCCGACTAGTCGGTGAGACTTTTTCTACAGTTTTTTCTCGTCGTTTTGACTCCATTTTTCTCCTAAAATTATTATTAATTATTTAACATTCAATTTTATTCTCCGCATAATTTATCAGTTGCGTCTCGGCAATTTTGTGAACTCACCATTTATTCCAATTCGTTTGTTGTACATTGTCGTTATGCAGATGTTGAAAACTCCCATTGAGCAGATGTTGTTGAAAACCCCCATTGATTCCTGGATTTGTGAAAGCGTTACAATAAGGTAAGGGGAGAGAGAACGTTTGAATTCATGAGTATAATATAACGTGAGATGAACGGGAAAACCGTATTTCCCAACGATTCATTCGGGGCTCGCACATACGACAGTATCCCTTTGAGTGATAAATTGATTGGTGTTGTCCATAATCAACGCGATATGAAACAAGATCAATAACTTCACTAAATCTGGATGGGCCCAAAAAATATCTCTCCTAACATCCGAGTCTTCCCGCTTTCTATTCCAATACACATATTTTGTATCTTCAATTAACTTGAATAAATGTTGCATCTATGTCCTATTACCTCTGACGTGCAATTGAATCATACTCCTCTGTTTATATATTTGTGAGATTTGAGTAACATTATTCTTATTTTGGTCTTGCAATATATGTGCCTCGGTTGAAAATTATATTTTGTTAAGTCATGAACATGTTTTTTCTCTTCTTTATCTAAACGTTCAAAAAATGCACGTCCCTAAAAAATATCAGGTAATTAATGGTTGTGATCTAAGCTTGAAAGAACAATCATATTTTTTTATTAACTTCAAGTTAAACTATCAACAACCTTGTATTTTCCTCCTTTGTCACAACCTAATTTCAAAAAAAATTAATTGCTCTGTTCGAAAATCTTTGAATGGTAAAAAAAAAATAGAATTTGAGTTAGTAAAATAGTAAAAAAATTTAAAGATAAATTTGACATTTTAAAATTCTTTTGGAGGTATAGGTAAAATTGGAGTTACAAGTTATAATTTTCCGAAAACAACTAGGCCACTGAAATTTATCGCTCTATACTCAATTTTAAAACTAAGGTCCGCTGCATAACTATTTTGGACTTAATTGTAGCAAAAAATAATAGAAGTTTTTTTCTCTACTCCAACATAAATTCAAGAGTATACATTTCATGATCTGTTTCCTAATGACAGCCAGTAAAAAAAAGGTAAAATATTGTTGGCTTTGGCCAGCTGTCTTAGCCCTTTGTCCGATTTCATTCTTGTGTTGTGATTTTTGTTTGTTCATATATTGTTTGTGGCTTAACTATGGGGATACACATATTCCCACATTAGTACTTCACTTTAACCGTTTGTATATTTCGATTATTTACATACAACGTTCATATAACATTCAGAAACCAATCCAAGTCCAAAGAGGTCCTTCATTAATTGTCTTTGTTGAATATTTTCTATTTTCCGATAGACTATCTTTTGTATATAAGTTTGCACAATCTAATTGTGAAATACAAGTTGATCATATTAAATTATAAAACATTGCTTTGTAATGGACTCTGTAAATAATAGCTACAGGAATAGATCCTTCTATCATTTTGTAATTATGAGTTTTGATTTGTAACGTGAGAGAAATTGCGATGTTTGGGTCTTTTAAAGACAAAGAAAAATTTGGATAACATCCAAACCAAATTGGTCCTTGACATAGACTAGATTCAACTGTACTTATAATTGAATCTTGAAAGTTCAAGAACCTTGCATCCCGTAGGACACATAGGATTGAAGTGTTTAATGCTTCCCTTGTTAAAGGTTTTATACCAACTTGAACAAGACCTATATGTATGAAGTTATAGTTCATGTCAGCGTGTTTTTTAAGCGTTTTTGAAGAAAGAAGATTTATTGTTTCAAAAGGGTTACAAAGAGTAACATCACGTTCCTCCGTTTTGATAACATAATCGGTTTTTAATAGATTTTTGAAAAGACTAGATACATAGAACTCATCTTTTTTTATTTTTGGGATTTGCCAATTGTTTTTAGATTTTTGGAAGTCTTCAATAGTGATTTCTTCACTATTGATAGGTTCCCTTTTTTCTGGGAAGTTCTGGGTAGAAGGAGTGGAGAAAGAAGAAGTTCTACAAAAGAGATTATCCATATTTAAAATTTTTCCTTTTTATTTTGAAGAAACATTCAAGGATTCACTGCCCTTAAACGCCTGTACGTCGGCTTAAACACGGGACTTACAACCCAGAAACTATTATTCTTCAAGATAAACTTTCAAGATTTTAAATATTTATAACATATTTTATATAACCTGTTCCCCCCCAGCTCTGATACCAACGAACGTCCTGGATGAAAGGGTCGCCGACAAGAGGAGATAAATTCAACTATCAAGTCTTGTTCAAAGTTTTGTATGCGATATATTGCGTTTGTTAATTTAATGAAACAAAACCAAACCCACAAACCACGAAAGTTAAAAAATGGTAAATCCAAATTACTTGTTTTTAGCAAGACAAATTGGAAAACAACAAAGAAAAAACAAAAGTTCATATTAAAAACACTTTCTGATGCACAAGATCAGCTCTTAGCTGCAAGTGCAGAGCATACTTAAATTACAGAATTTAAAGAAGAATACGATAAGGAAAAACGAAATATGATTAAAACATACTAACAAATACTTACAATGGAATCTTGTTTTTGAAAACTGAAAACGAAAAATACAAAATAAAATATAGGAGACACTCAAGAAACTCTCAAGATTTCTAACAGAAGCTATGTTGCTCTATTCCACTCTGCCTTGGACTGAAGACAAGCCCTCCTTATATAGGGAAAGGGTCCTACGTTGTACAACTTTGGTGTAGTGGAGGAAATGATGAGATTCCTTCAGCTTTCGGTGCCACTTTGGATTCTAGTGTGAAAGGCAGACAAGTGCCCGAGATTTTTGCTTTTGCTTTTCCGAAAATATTCGTTTTTTCTGATAATAATTTAATTTAATTTAATTTTTTTTTAAGTCTGGAATCGAGTTTTGGGCCGAGACATAATACATTTATCTATTTTTTGTGAGGTCTAATTTTGGGCTTGACCCAATACATTACATAGTAGACCCTTTTTTTTTTTGTTGGGCCTTCAATTAGTTGGGCCAATGTTTCGTATTTTGTAGGGGTGAAGATACCAAAACAATCATCTTCATTGTCATCTCCCATGTCCAATGTATTTTCAGAAGCAGCTGATGAGGAAACTTTTGACGAGTCGGTCTTGCTTTTCAAAAGCTGGGCCATAATCTCAAAGTATTCTTCTGCCGTTTTGGCTGCTGCCAATTGTGTTTGAGCAAATGATTTTTGAGCTAAGAGTTGTCTCTGCATTGTTTGAGGTTTTTGCATTCCTTGTTTTTGAAGCCATATGGATACGACTTGCCTTTTGATATTTTGAGGGATGGAAAATTTTGTCCACCATCTAGTTTTGAATCTTCTAACGAGGATTGTTTGTACCTGTTGTTGGTTTATTTCAAAATACCAGGTTGTTACCCATGGTAAGAAGAATTTTGTGGAGAAAAGCATCAAGGGGTGGAAAATGCGTTCTCTGTCTGTAGGTTTGTAGTTGGTTTTGAATAGTTGGAAGCTTTCGTGGATTTCCGGATGAAGAATTTCTGGGGTTGAACCATAAAGTTTCCACCAATGAGAAAACCATTGAGGGATTTTTGACGGGTTCATGGTGAGGTTAAAGAAAAATAGCCAAGTATGACTAAATTTTTGGTTTTGAATGAGGAAAGCATTATACCAGGCTTGTTGGTAGTCCCAGTAATTGAATGTCCTATAGTGATTTATTGTGGTTTTGAATTCTAGTGGGAATCGTTTTGGGGTATGAAGGTTTGATCCCCATTCTGATGGTGGGATTATTTTGTGTATTTTTGTGGTCAAATATGCGACCGGTCCTTCTTTTGGGTTGTCCTGTATTGTTACAGAACCAGTTATTTCAAGAATAGATTTGTAGTAAGGCTGGGGTTTTGATAAATCCCATGGTTTAAAAAACCAGCCTTTTGGGAAAATTTTTGAAATGACCAATTGAGGATTTTTGTCATAAAAGTGGTCCTCGATTGTCCAGATGTTTTGAAATTTTGTTTTAACAAAATACTCAGATTTTGGTTTAAACAAGGTAATATGAGATTCGTTTAAAAATATTTTTGATTTATCTTCTTGTTGTAATTTTGAAATTATTTTACAGGATGGTCCCTCATGTGGGAGTTTTGAAATTAATTTACAGGATGGTTCCTCTTGTGGGAGTTTTGAAATTAATTTACACGATAATTCCTCCTGTGGGGATTTTGAAATAATGTTTTGAGAAGGGGTCTGAGAAGATTCTCCTTTTTCTTGCCCTGATGAAGATGGCAATTCAACCGAGAGATATTCAATTTCTTTTTGGAGTCTGTGGAGTCTTGCAATTTTTTGAAGATGAAGGTCTTTTCAATTATATTCTTGATTTCCTCGAATTTGTCAGGTTCAACTGTTCGTTGGCTAGCAAGCCATTTTTGGATTTGGTTTTGTTCTTCATTTTCTTCGACGACTTCCACCCAAGATCGGATGGGTTTTGCCGATGAAAGAGGTTTTGAGTTGTCTAGTGGTTGGTCCTTTTGGACCTCGATTCTTTTTGATTTTCTGGGCATCATCCAAGTCCTGTTTTGAAGAAATTCTCTGGTTAGAAAATCTGGGATTGAGTTTTGATCTCCTTTAATAAATTCAATTTCAAAATCAAAAATACTAAGGATTGCTTGCCATCTGGCAAAAATTTGTTTTGATGCAATGTTTTAAACATCTTTTTGTAAAACTTCTTTTGCAGATTTACAGTCAATTCGAAGCAAAAATTTTTGATTGAGTAAATCACTTTGGAATTTTGTAATGCACATGACAATTGAAAGAATTTCTTTTTTGATTGTAGAATAATTCTTTTGGCAATCATTCCAGTGTGCAGATGTAAACTGTACAGTGCATTCTTTGTTATTTGTTTTTTGTTTAAGGATACCCCCATATCGTATGTCTAAAGCATCTGTTTCAACAATTTTTTGGGCTGATGGGTCAGCTAAATGTAGGCAAGGTATTTCTTTAACTTGTTTTTTGATTATTTGAACTATTTTGGTATGTTCATCAGTCCATGCGACAGGTTTTTTCTTTAATCTATCATGGAGAGGTTTTGCTATCCTATTAATGTTAGGACATAAATCTAATACGTAGTTCAAAGATCCTAAAAACCTTTGTAATTGTGTTTTGTCAAGGATTTTGTAAGGAAATTTATCTGCGAAAGATAGGGATCTTTCAATAGGGGTGATAGTTCCCCGAGAGATATAATGTCCTAGGAAACGGATTTTTGTTTGAAAAAGAGAAATTTTGGATTGTGAAACAACTAATCCATTTTTCTTAGTAATCATTAAAAATATTCTAAGATGTTTGAAATGTTGTTCAATGGTTTCAGAGAATATTAAGACATCATCAATATAGACAATGCAAAATTTTGAGAATGGATTAAAGATTTCATTCATAATTCTTTGGAACTCTGAAGGGGCATTATTTAATCCAAAGGGCATTACCATCCACTCATATTGACCAAAAGGGACCGTAAAAGCTGTTTTATACCGATCTTTTGGATCAATTTGTATTTGCCAAAATCCTGATTTCATGTCAAATTTCGAAAATACAGACGAAGAGTGTAATTTTTGTAAAAGGTCTTTTTTGTTTGGAATCGGGTAACGAATCCATTTTAAAGCTTTGTTTAAAGGTTTGTAGTTTATGACTAGCCTAGGTGTGCCTCTTTCTATTTCAGAATTTTTGTTCACATAGAAGGCTGCACAACTCCAAGGCGACCTAGACTTTGTAATTAGACCCTTTTGTTCTAAGTCTTGGATTTCTGTTTTGCAATGTGTTGGGATTTGTTTATCGGAAAAGTCATTTTCATATGGTAGGTCTACCACATGTTGTTTTCTGTTCCAAAAAGCATTTGAGAAATCTGAACAGATTTCGTTTTCAATTCATTTTTGGAGATCTGAAATTTTTTGTTTTACGAAACTATTTTGTAATTGTTGTTCAATTTTGAGAAAAGAAACATCTTGCATTAGGAAATATAAATGTTTTTCTTTTCCTTGAATTAAACAATTTAATTCAGTTTTGTAAACAGAGCAAGCTTTTAAAAGATTTAAATTCTTTGTTCTGGGTTTTTCAATAAAAGGGAAAATAATTTTGGCTTCTTTTGTTTTGCAAGAAATACTGTCGTAATTGACTGAATAGGGAGTTATCATGTTAATGAAAGGAGTCCCTAAAATGACAGTATGAGTAATATTTTCTAATAAAACAAAAGGAGTTTTGATTGAAACGTTACCATTTTTAATGGAAGCTTCAGTTTTATTTTTTATAATCATGTTGGAGTTGTTGGCCGCAACAAGTTTTTCATTAGATTTTTGTAAAAATCTGTTTGGTACAATGCTACTTTTTAAGCAATTTAAATCTGCTCCAGTATCAAAAAGTGCAATTGTTTCGAATTTGAAATCTTCAGAAAAAACTAAATTAATTTTGATTAAATATTTTCTTGTGGTTACTGTTCTTAAAACGAACAAGAAATCCTCTGGGATTTCTTCTAAATTTTCAATTTTGTTAGAATATTCTTCATTTTCTCCTTCTTCTTCATCCTGTTCATGGTCAGAAGAGGTTTGATTTTGTGCCTGGGAAATAAGATTTTGAAGAATGTTTGAATCAATTTCTTGTTTTTGTTTAAGAGTTTTTAATTCTTGTTTTACAATTTTAATCTCCTCTTGCAGAGATTGAATTGTGACATGGGCTTGTGACTTTGTTCTTTTCCCTAAGATATTTGTTAGGTCATAAGTGGTTTTAGGAAGTAATTTTGATGAGGATGTGGAAGGTTGACCTTGTTTTGATTCAAAAGTATTTAACAGTTTTCCTATTATTTCCTTTTGAAGTTTTGTATCTTCGACCTATTTTATAATATCAAGAATTAGTTCTTGATCCTTTGTTAAAACATTAATTGATTTTGTACTAGTTTCTGATTCGCTAAGAGAGTCGGAGGTTCCTAGTTCATCAAACTGTAGGGGTTTATCATTTTCAGAAGAACTTACTTCAGAATCCGTGATAGTTTCTTCTTCAGAAGTTTCTAAAAGTATTGCCTCTATTTGTTGAATTATTTGTTCATCGATTTTTAATTCATGAAGTTTTTTGTTTCTTTTGCAATATCTTGAGATGTGTCCTGTTTGGCCACACTTATAACAAGTTATTTGTTTTGAGGTTTGAGATTCATTGATTTTTAATTCATGGAGTTTTTTGTTTTTCTTGCAATATCTTGAGATGTGTCCTGTTTGGCCACACTTATAACAAGTTATTTGTTTTGAAGTTTGAGGTTCAAACTTCTTTTGGAAGGATTTTTTCTTGTAAAAATTAGGTTTTCTTTGAAGTCTGTCTGGTTTGGTGAAAGATTTTGTGCGAAGTTTTCTATAATGTTTAGAACAAGACCCTTGACAGTCTTTCGAAATATTTGTCATAGGTATTTCAAATTGTTTACAAAAAGAACCTAGTTCTTGTCTAGTTCTTTTCATTTCCCATTTTAGATGTTTTTTGAGTTTTAAATCTTGGCAGATTTTCAAACCTTCCTTCCTCTGTGGTTTGAATTGAGTTCAAAATTTCTAGCTGTTGAGAGGGAGTGAGATGGTAATCCCTCCATCCTTTGAGTTGGCCTGAGAAACCTGCTATTAGGAGTTCAGCTATGGTTTTGTCAGGTGTATTGGCTTGGGTTTTGTAAGCATTTGACGCCATTGTCATTTGTTGGAGGAGACTTAAGATGTTGTATTCAGACATACCATCTGTAACACCCCGTTTTTCAAAGCTGGCATTGAATTTGGATTCAGAGAGGACATTAGGTCTATTTTCAATACCTAAGTCTGGTGCTGTGACCATGGCTAAAGGTTGATCCTTCTGCCATTGAAGTTTACACAGGTTTTGTGGTTCGTGTTTGATTTCAGAAACTTGATCTAAAGTCGTAACTGTTTTCTCAAAGGTATCTTTAGCTACCATTGGTGTGGAGGTAGAGGAATGTTATACAATTTTCCAAACTAAAAATACTCCAATCCAAAAAGAAGGACACCTAGTCCCTATACATCATCCTAATATGATCATCCTACCAAAAAGCTATACACCCTGAGTAATCTCCACGCGCCCCGTGAGATCCTCCTAACGTAACTGCAGTCAAGCGTTCCCATCTCCATTCCTGTCCGTAGGGTACGAACCGGTAGGGCCGTCCTGACTCTCATCTGAGGGCAAAGCCCAGATTTCCACAATAATTGTAAAGGGTCACCAACCAAAAAATAACAGTTAACACATAGCAATTAAGATTTTAAATGCTCAAAATAACTTTTCAACTAGGCATGCACCTTAACAGGATTCTCAATATGCTAAAAGTTCATACAATACTTTGCCAATTAAAATGAAAGTAAAATGAGGTTCTCAATCTCCTAATTAACACATAACAAGTCAAGACATGGATAAGTTAATGAGTAATCAATCATCTAACTCAAACTGAGGATTTTCACTGAGCCAATCGATTGGGAAATCGATTGGGGTGAAGGTTTTTAATGAAAACAGAATCCTGGGCTGAATCAATCGATTTGGCAATCGATTGACAGGATGACTAAGCCCCTGACTTAATACCAATCGATTTCCAAATCGATTTCCTGAAGGTTTTTAGTGAAATTTTGAACTCTGGCTTGATTCAATCGATTGGGCAATCGATTGACAGGATAGCTGAGCCCCTGACTTAAGGGCCAATCGATTTCCAAATCGATTTGGTCGAATATGGATGAGTCCCTGACTTAGGCCCAATCGATTGGGCAATCGATTTCGTAAATGATTTTCGAAAACTGATTACAAAATCGATTGGCTAATCGATTTTGTCCATTTGGCCAAGTCCCTGACTTCCATCCAATCGATTGGGAAATCGATTTCCCTGATCATTTTTCCAAAAATTCATGAATTAACCCAAGTCATTCCTAATCAAGTTCACAACTTAACACTTAGCAATTTCTACGCGATTACCACGGCAATTGGGATCTCGATAACCATCATACTTACACACAATAATCAACACATAACACTTAGCATTTTCAACGCAATTAACACGATAAATCAAATTCAAATCACTCAATCATAAACTCAAATCAAATACGACTCGCGTGCCAAGCACCCTAATGCAATGCGTATATGCCAAAATGCATGGACTCGGAATTCCAAACCAAAACCCTCCTCGAAGGGCCGTAAATCATAATTGTACCGCCTATCGCAGGCCAAAGTACCAATTACCAAGGTGCCACCTATCACGGGTCTGCACGATTTACTAAAAAGCGTAAACCATAAACGTACTGCCTATCACGGGCCCGTATCGTTTACCGAGGTGCCACCTATCACGGGTCAGCACGATTTACTAAAATGCGTAAATCATAAACGTACCACCTATCACGGGTCAGTACAGTTTACCGAGGTGTCACCTATCACGGGTCAACACGATTTACTAAAAGAAAAAGCGGGAATCGTAAACGTACCGCCTATCACAGACCAGTACTGTTTACCGAGGTGCCACCTATCACGGGTCAGCACAATTCACCAAAAATGTAAATCGTAAATGTACCACCTATCACGGGTCAGTACAGTTACCATGGTGTCACCTATCACGGGTCAACACGATTTACTAAAAGAAAAAGCGGGAATCGTAAACGTACCGCCTATCACAGACCAGTACTGTTTACCGAGGTGCCACCTATCACGGGTCAGCACAATCCACCAAAAATGTAAATCGTAAATGTACCACCTATCACGGGTCAGTACAGTTACCATGGTGTCACCTATCACGGGTCAACACGATTTACTAAAAGAAAAAGCGGAAATCGTAAATGTACCACCTATCACGGGTCAGTACAGTTACCATGGTGTCACCTATCACGGGTCAACACGATTTACTAAAAGAAAAAGCGGAAATCGTAAATGTACCACCTATCACGGGTCAGTACAGTTTACCGAGGTGTCACCTATCACGGGTCAACACGATTTACTAAAAGAAAAAGCGGAAATCGTAAATGTACCACCTATCACGGGTCAGTACAGTTTACCGAGGTGTCACCTATCACGGGTCAACACAATTTACCAA
>NC_021164.2:13854277-13855754 GCF_000331145.2 Cicer arietinum | reverse complement strand
AGACAGACATATTAAGAGATTCCCCATTCTTAATACTCATTTACTGAAACGATTTTCAAAAACGATAGTTAAGTAACCGAGACATTAAGAGATTCCCCATTCTCAACGCCCAGTTAACTTAAACATTTTCCTCAAACGCACATTAAGTAAACCGAGGTATTAAAAGATTCCCCATTTTTAATACTCGTTTAACTCTAATGGTTTTCAAATTCCACGGAAACAAACTCAAACATACTCTCACATTCAAACCATAATTCACAACAAACACACCAATTAACAAACATCAAGTATGGACACGCCAAATACAACGAACACAATTCAACACAACATGACACCCAAATGCATCAGACTTCATTTACTCATAGTCATACACAATGACTTCAAATTCATTTACCACGAAACATTCATCAATATAAACAAAACCTAACTCTAAGGTTTTACCCGTAACGCATTAGATTCGTTTTTCCCCAAATCGATACATTAAATCCTAACAAATTCCTTCCCACACAACCACAGATAAGCCCCTAATGCAAACTAGAAGTTTGGAAGGAGCCCTTACCTCAACGTTAGCTTTAACGTGCGTTTCCGGTACCGCGAGTAATTCCGGTAAAATCTCCGCTCGCAACGCCGCTTCCAAAATAGTTCACTAGCACCGTAGCGTGGTGGTGAGCAACTTTCCCTTCTATCTCTTCGAGAAATGAAGCTTGGATCTAGAAGAAACGGAGGGGTTTGTGTTTGGATCTCAAATACCGTTTTTCTTCGTTTTCGAATCAAAGAGGAAGAGTGGAGTTGCAAAAACCTTGATCTAACTCTCACCCAACCTTGGGTTACTAGTTTTGAAGAAAAGAAAGCGACGAAAATGAAAACGGGAGAAGGAGGGAAATCGGTTCACGGTTCAGAGGAAGGAGATGGAAATTGGCGATTTTCTTTCCTTACTTTTATACTATTTTCTTTTCCTTTTCATCCCTTCTTTCTTTTCCTTTTCCTTCCTTCTAGTTTTCCTTTCTTTTTCCCTCCAAACAAACATATATAGGTAATAAATATAACTTAACAAATATCTCAAAATATCTATATATTTGTTAACTTACCGTTTCACCCGAAACGCATTAAATTCTCCGTAAAGGATTCATCGCAGTTAAATCCAATTTATTTATCGACGAGAAATCTTAATTGGCATCAAAATATATTTTTGATTATAAAACTCCAAAATATTATTAACTTTGGCTTAAAAGCCTCCGAGCCAAAATTCAAAATACACCAAAAATACATAAATGGTTCTTTAAAATTATGGGTCTTACAGTCTTCAACATGCAAAACCCACATAGTAGTAACTGGTCACCACCAAAATCCCTTCCTCTTCACCAAACTCTTCTCCTTTTATGCATCTTCTTCACAAACATCAAAGCTTACTCTTTCACAATTCAATCTCTACCTCAACACCCCTTTTCTCTCTTTACATTCCCTTTCCTTCTTAAAT
>NC_021164.2:13853253-13853972 GCF_000331145.2 Cicer arietinum | reverse complement strand
GTTCAGACTGAATTTTTAATCCAGTTGCCAAATCCCATTATGCAGTTTTATTTCTTGTGGTTATGGGATTAACAGAACTTTGGTTTTGTTTGAAAGGGTAAAAAATTTGGTTTTGTGTTGCATAAATTTCAAACCATTCAAAAAATAATATATGGGTTTTATTTTGTAAAATGAATGCATAAAATTCATTCTGAATTTGTTTTCTTTGTTTCAAAAAGTTTTTAAAGAACCATGTTCTCTTATCTGTATTTTTGGAAGCATAAAAATCATTATGGAGTATAGTTTTATCAACTTCAAATGCCTTTTCTATGACGTTTAATTCATTAGCAACATTTTCAGTTATAACAGAAAAAGACGGCGAAGTAGGTGGAGAAATGTTTTGTTGCTCCTCATTAGTGTGTTGAGGTGCTGTGTAAATTTGATGAGGTATATTTATGGAATAGTCAACATTTTGAAAGGAAGCATTTGGTATGCTGAAACATGAAAATCGTGGTTTTGTAAAGTTTTCCAATTTTTGAGGCAATTGTATGATTGGAGGTGGTCTGGAGGAACTAGCATCAGAATACCTGGCACTAGAAGTTCTTGAAAAACTTAGTTTTACCCTACCGTCATTGTATTGTATGACTTCTTTAAGATTGTTGTTTGGTTTTGACTGTTCAAGAGGTTGTGGTCTAACAGCTCCTTCTAGAATCCATTCTTCAGGAAGATCAATATCTTTC
>NC_021164.2:13820207-13853075 GCF_000331145.2 Cicer arietinum | reverse complement strand
AACAAGACCTATATGTATGAACTTATAGTTCCTGTCAGCGTGTTTTTTAAGCGTTTTTGAAGAAAGAAGATTTATTGTTTCAAAAGGGTTAGAAAGAGTAACATCACGTTCCTCCGTTTTGTTTAAGCGTTTTTGAAGTAATAAATTTTATTGTTTCAAAAGGGTTAGAAAGAGTAACATCACGTTCCTCCGTTTTGATAACATAATCGGTTTTTAATAGATTTTTGAAAAGACTAGATTTTTGAAAGAGTAACATCACGTTCCTCCGTTTTGATAACATAATCGGTTTCAAAAGGGTTAGAAAGAGTAACATCGCGTTTTTGGAAGTCTTCAATAGTGATTTCTTTACTATTGATAGGTTCCCTTTTTTCTGGGAAGTTCTGGGTAGAAGGAGAGGAGAAAGAAGAAGTTCTACAAAAGAGATTATCCATATTTAAAATTTTGCCTTTTTATTTTGAAGAAACTTTCAAGGATTCACTGCCCTTAAACGCCTGTACATCGGCTTAAACACGGGACTTACAACCCAGAAACTATTATTCTTCAAGATAAACTTTCAAGATTTTAAATATTTATAACCAATTTTATATAACCTATTCCCCCCCAAGTCTCATACCAAAGGTCTAGTTAACAATAATATTAAAATATTAAACTTAACATAATAACAATCTAAAAATAACATTTATGAATCTATACTTATATATAATATAAAAATTGAGATTAATATCAATAATCGATAATTTAAATAAATCACTAAGATAAGTAGAATAAAAAAACTACATAAAAACATTATCACACCACATTAAAATATGTATAAGAAATTATTATTAATGTATAATAACAACAATTTCAGGGTGTTACAATATTACTCATTTAGTCTTATAAAACTAGCAGATCATAGAAAGCATCAATTAATGCAAATTAATCAAAAAATTTATCAACACATATTATAAAATAATTTTAAAATCAAATTAATTATTTAAAATCTTATTTCATTAATAAAATAGTTTATTATAAAATTGGGGGTGATACAATTGTCTGGTACGAAAATACGGATTTCGATCCATTTTTGTCGGGTGGTATGAAAATTGTTGGAAACGTCTTGATGAAATCGAGGATCGGGAGACCCTAATAGCATTCTTTAACTAAATTCATAACCAAGTTTCGGGTTCAGTGCATATTTCAAACACTAGCCATCGTCTATTCTAAAAATACGTATTTCATTCCATTTTTGTTTGGTGGGACGAAGATCGCCTGAAAAGACCATATGTGTTTTTGTTTCTACATTAGATTTCCAACACTAGCTATCTTTAGGTTTGAAAATACGGATATTGTCCATTTTTGTTGGGTGGTACGAAAATTTCCTGAAAAGTCCAGATGAAATCGATGTCCGAGAGACCCTTATAGAATTCTTCTCCTAAATTTATAACTATGTATCAGGTTCCGCGTCAGATTTGAAACACTAGCCATCGTCTGGTCTGAAAATACGAATTTTATTCATTTTTGCGGGTGGTTCGAAATTTTCTTGGAAAGTTCAGATAAAATCGAGGACCGGGAGACCCTTATAGCATTCTTTAACTAAATTCATAATTGTGTTTCGGGTTCAGTGCAGATTTCAAACACTAGCCATCGTGAGTTCCAAAAAACGAATTTTGGTGCATTTTTGTTCGGTGGGACGAAAATCCCCTGAAAAGTCAAGATGAAATCGAGGACCGGGAGAACCTTTTAGCATTCTTCTCCTAAATTTATAATTGTATTTCAGGTGAGATTTCAAATACTAGCCATCGTCTGGTACGAAAATTCGTATTTTGGTCCATTTTTTCTGGGTGGTACGAAAATCGCATGAAAGGTCAAGACGAAATCGAGAACTGGGAGACTCTTATATCATTCTGGTCCTAAACTTTAAATTGTGTTTCGGGTTTCGAGTTTTGGATAAGATGTCAAACATTAGCGATCGTCTTGTTCGAAAGTACATATTTCTTTCCATTTTTGTCAGGTGGTACAAAAATAGCTTTAAAAGTCGAGATGAATCGAGGACCGGGAGACCCGTATAACATTCTTCAACTAAATTTAGAATTGTGTTCCTGGTTCGGTATAACGGTGTTTCGAGTTCTCGTCAGATTTCAAACACAAGCCATTCTCTAGTCTGAAAATACAAATTTTGGTCTATTTTTGTCAAGTAGTACGAAAGTCGCCCGAAAACTCCAAATGAAATCGAGGACTAGGAGACTCTTGTATCATTTTTGTCCTAGATTTATAACTGTGGTTCGGGTTCCACGTTAAATTTCCAACAATAGCCATCGTCTGGTCCAAAAATACGAATTTCAGTCAATTTTTATCAAGTGGTACGAAAATCACCCAAAAATTTCAAATGAAACCAAGGATCCAGAGACCCTTATAGCTTTCTTTTCCTAAATTTATAATTTTGTTTCAGGTTCCGTGTAAGATTTCAAACACTAGCCATCGTCTGGTCACAAAATACGGATTTAGGTCCATTTTAATCGGGTGGTACGAAAATCGACCAAAAATGCCAGATGAAATTGAGGATCGGGAGACCCTTATAGCATTCTTCTCCAAAATTAATAACTTTATTTCGGGTTCCGGGTCAAATTTCAAACACTAGCCACTGTTTGGTCGGAAAATTTGGATTTCGGTCCATTTTTGTCAGGTGTTACAAAAATCGCCCGAAAGGTCTAGATGAAATCGAGGACTGAGAGATCCTTATAGAATTCTTCTCTTAAATTTATAACTTTGTTTGGGGTTTGGCGTCAGATTTCAAATACTAGCCATTGTCTGTTTCGAAAATACGGACTTTGGTCCATTTTTGAAATCGGGCGAAAAGTCTTGATGAAATCGAGGACCGGGAGACCTTTGTAGCATTCTTCTCCTACATTTACAACTATGTTTCGGGTTCCATGTTTGATTTCAAAAACTAGCCATCGTTTGGTCCGAAAATACGGATTTTGGTCCATTTTATCTGGTGGTATGAAAATCGCCCGAAAAGTCCAGATGAAATTCAGGACAGAGAGACCATTATATCATTCTTCTTCTAAATTTATAATCGTGTTTCTGGTTCTGCGTCAAATTTCAATTACTAGCCATAGTATGGTTCGAAAATACCGATTTCGAACCATTTTTCTCGGGTGGTACGATAATTGCCCGAAAAGTCTAAATGAAATCGAGGACCTATAACTGTGTTTTGGGTTCCACGACTAATTACAAACACTAGCCATTGTCTGGTCCGAAAATACCGATTTCGATCCGTTTTTGAACGGTGGTACGAAAATTGCCCGAAATGTCCAAATGAAATCGAGGAGTCGGAGACCCTTAAAGCATTCTTCTCCTAAATTTATAACTATGTTTCGGGTTTCGCTCAAATTTCAATCACTAGCCATCGTCTAAACCCGATATCCTAAACTCTAATCCCTAAACTTGATTTCTTTGACCCTAAACATGGTTTTTTAAACCCTTAACATCCTAACACACTAAAACCTAATAAAATAGAGTTGAGAATTAAAGATGTAATTATTACTTTATTTCACAACTCTATTTTACTATATGTTATTATTATCTTCGTTATGAATTAAAACTATAAAACAAAAAGAGTTATCAAATAAACTAATAATTACATATTTATTTGACAACTCTATTTATTATATGTTATTAGTATTTTCGTTTTGTATTTGTTTTTCATAACGAAGATAATTATAATATATAATAAATTTTTAAATAAAGTAATAATTACATCTTTATTCGACAGCAATATTTTATTTTATGTTATTATTATCTTTGTTTTGGAGTCATATTTTACAATGAAGATAACCCCAAATGCTAAACCTCGAACCTCAAAGCCAAAACCCTAAATTATGTACCTAAACCCTAAACCTTATACGCTAAACCCAAAAACCTGAATCCTAAACTCTAAACCCTAATCACTAAATGTGATTTTTTTTAAACCCTAAACTGGATATTTTAAACCCTATTATGTTCGTTTTGTAGTTGTACTAAATAACGAAAATAATAATAACAAATAACAAAATTGAGTTGTAAAATAAATATGTAATTATTACTTTATTTGACAACTCTATTTTATTATATGTTATTATTATCTTTGTAATGAAGTAAAACTATAAAACGAAGATAATAATATAATTAAATAAAATAGAGTTATCAAATAATGTAATAATTAAATATTTATTTGATAACTCTATTTTATTATATGTTATTATCATCTTTGTTTTGTATTTGCTTTTCATAACGAAGATAATAATAACATACCGAAAAAATTTATTTTCAAATAAAGTAATGATTATATCTTTATTTGACAAATTTGTTTTATTCTATGTTATTATTATCTTTGTTTTGTAGTCATTCTTCACAATTAAGATAACTCTTAATACTAAACCCTAAAGCTTAAGGCCAAAACTCTAAATCCTAAACCTTAAATCTAAACCCTAAACCCTAAACTTTTAACCTTGATTTATGAATCCTATACCCGAAACCCTCCTAAACTCTAAACCCTAATCCCTAAACGTGATTTTTGAAACACTAAACTTGATTTTTTGTAAACCCTAAATAGGCTAACACACAAAAAGCTAATAAAATATAGTTGTCAAATAGATATATAATTATTACTTTATTTTACAATTGTGTTTTATTATATGTTATTATTATATTTGTTATGAAGTAAAACTATAAAACGAAGATAATAATAACATATAATAAATTAGAGCTGTCAAATAAAGTAATAATTACATATTTATTTGATAACTCTATTTTATTATATGTTACTACAATATTCGTTATGAAGTCAAACTATGAAATTAAGATTATAATAACATATAATAAAATAGAATTATCCAATAAAGTAATTATTAATATTTATTTGAGAACTCTATTTTATTATACGTTATTATTATCTTCATTTTGTAGTTTTAATAAATGACGAAAATAATAATAACATATAACAAAATTTAGTTGTAAAATAAATATGTAATTATTACTTTATCTAGCAAATCTATTCTACTATAAAACGAAGATAATAGTTACATTTAATAAAATAGAGTTGTCAAATAATGTAATAATTAACTATGTAGTAGACAACTCTATTTTATTAAATGTTCTTATTATCTTCATTTTGTAGTTGTACTTAATAGCTAAAATAATAAAATGATATAACAAAATTGAGTTGTCAAATAAAAATGTAATTATTACTTTATTTGACAACTCTATTTTATTATATGTTATTATTATATTTGTTATTATATATTTGTTTGACAACTCTATTTTATTATATGTGATTATTATCTTTGTTATGAAGTAGAACCATATAATGAAGTTAATAATAACATATAATAAAATAGAGTTGTCAAATAAATATGTAATTATTAGTTTATTTGACAGCTCTATTCGTTTTATAGTTTTAATTCATAACAAAGATAATAATAACATATAGTAAAATAGAGTTGTGAAATAAAGTAATAATTACATCTTTAATTGACAACTCTATTTTATTTGTTTTTAGTGTGTTTGGATGTTTAGGGTTTAAGATATAATGTTTAGGGATTAGAGTTTAGGATTTCGGGTTTAGACGATGGCTAGTGATTGAAATTTGACGTTGAACCCGAAACACCTTTATACGTTTAGGAGAAGAATGCTCTAAGGGTCTTCGGCTCCTCGATTTCAATTGGACATTTCGAGCAATTTTCGTACCACCGTACAATAACGGATCGAAATCCTTATTTTTCGGACCTGCAATGGCTAGTGCTTGAAATCTGTCGTGGAACCCAAAACACAGTTATATTTTTAGGAGAAGAATGTTATAAGGATATCTAGATCCTCGATTTCATCTGGACCTTTCGGACAATTATTGTACCACCCGAGAAAAGTGGATCGAAATCCGTATATTCGAACCATACAATGGCTAGTATTTGAAATTTGATGCGGAACCGGGAATACGGATATAAGGGTCTCCCGATGCTGGATTTCATCTAGACTTTTCGGGTGATTTTCATACCACCCGACAAAATAGACCAAAATCCGTATTTTCATACCAAACGATGGCTAGTTTTGGAAATCAAACGTGGAACCTGAAACACCGTTATAAATGTAGGAGAAGAATGCTGCAAGGGTCTCCCGTTCCTCGATTTTATCTGGACTTTTCGAGCAATTTTCGTGCCACCAGACAAAACTAGACAGAAATTCATATTTTTGAAACAAACGATGGCTAGTATTTGAATTTTGACGCCAAACCCCAAAAAAAGTTATAAATTTGGGAGAAGAATGCTATAAGGGTCTCTCGATCCTCGATTTCATCTAGACCTTTCGGGCGATTTTTGTAGCACCCGACATAAATGGAACGAAATCCATATTTTCCTACAAAACAGTGGCTAGTGTTTGAAATCTGACACTGAACCCAAAACACAATTATAAATTTAGGAGAATAATGCTATAAGGGTCTCTTGATCCTCGATTTCATTTGGAATTTTGGCTGATTTTCGTACCACCTGATTAAAATTGACCTAAATTCGTATTTTGGGACCAAACGATGGCTAGTGTTTGAAATCATACACGGATCCTGAAACACAATTATAAATTTAGGAAAAGAAAGCTATAAGGGTCTTCGGATCTTGGGTTTCATATGGACTTTTTGGGTGATTTTCGTACCCCCCGATAAAAATTGATCGAAATTCGTAATTTTGGACCAGGCAATGGCTAGTGGTGGAAATTTAACGTGGAGCCCGAACCACAATTATAAATCTAGGACAAAAATGCTACAAGAGTCTCCTAGTCGTCGATTTCATTTGGAGTTTTCGGGCGATTTTCGTATCACTTGACAAAAATGGACTCAAATTCGTATACTCAGACTAGACAATGGCTAGTGTTTGAAAACTGACGAGAACTCAAAACACCGTTATACCGAACCCAAAACACAATTATAAATTTATTTGAAGAATGTTGTAGGGGTCTCCCGATCCTCGATTCATCTTGACTTTTAAAGGTATTTTTGAACCACCTAACAAAAATGGAAGGAAATCTGTATTTTCGAACAAGATGATGGCTAATGTTTGAAATCTTATTCGAAACTCGAAACTCGAAACCCGAAATACAATTTAAAGTTTAGGACTAGAATGATATAAGGGTCTCCCTGTTCTCGATTTCATCTAGACCATTCATGCAATTTTCGTACCACCCGAAAATAATGGACTGAAATTCGTATTTTCATACCAAACGATGGCTAGTATTTGAAATCTGACCCGAAATACAATTTATAAATTTAGGAGAAGAATGCTAAAAGAGTCTCCCGGTCCTCGATTTCATAAGGACTTTTTAGGCGATTTCCGTTCCACCTGACAAAAATGGAATGAAATCCATATTTTCAGACTTAACGATGGCTAATGTTGGAATTCTGATGCGGAACCAAAAACACATCTGGACTTTTCAGGCAATTTTTGTCCCACCAAACAAAAATGGGTATAAATTCGTTTTTTTAGAACAGACGATGGCTAGTGTTTGAAATCTGCACCAGACCCAAAGCATAAGTATTAATTTAGTTAAAGAATGTTATAAAGGTCTCCCAGTCCTCGATTTCAACAAGACATTTCCATCAATTTTCATACCACCCGTCAAAAATGGAGAATGCTATAAGGATCTCTCGTTCCTTGAATTCATCTGAACGTTTTGGGCAATTTTCGTACTACCCGACAAAAATGGACCAAAATTCGTATTTACGAACAAGACAATGGATAATGTTTAAAATCTAACGCGAAACCCAAAAAATAGTTGTAAATTTAGGAAAAAAAATGCTATAAGGGTCTCCCAGTCCTTGATTTCAACTAGACTTTTCGGGTGATTTTTGTACCACAAGACGAAAATTGACCAAAATCCGTATAAGGGTCTCATGGTCCTCGATTTCATCTGGACTTTTCATGCGATTTACGTACCACCCGACAAAATGGACCAAAATCTGTATTTTCGAACCATACAATGGCTAGTGTTTGAAATTTGATGTGGAACATGAAACACAATTATAAATTTAGCAGTAGAATTCTATAAGGGTCGTTCGGTCCTCGATTTCATCTGGACTTTTCGAGCGATTTTCGCACCACCTGAAGAAAATGGACTGAAATCCGAATTTTGGGATCTGACGATGGCTTTTGATAGAAATTGGATGCGGAACCAAAAACACAATTTTAAATTCAGGAAAAGAATACTACAAGGGTCTCCCAGTCTTCGATTTCATTTGCACTTTTCAGGCGATTTTCGTCCTACCAGACAAAAAAAGACAAAATCCGTATTTTTTGGATTATATGATGGCTAGAGTTTGAAATGTGACACGAAACATGAAACACTATTATAATTTAGGAAATCAATTGTATAAGGGACTCCGGGTCCTCGATTTGATTTGGACTTTTTGGGAAATTTTCGTACCACTCAACAAAAATGGGTCAAAATCCAAATTTTAGTGCCAAACGATGGCTAGTAATTGAAATCTGACGCGGAACTCAAAACACTGTTATAAATTTAGGATTAGGATGCTATAATAGTCTCCAGGTCCTCGATTTCATCTGGACTTATCAGGAGAATTTCGTTATTAAGTACAACTACAAAATGAAGATAATAATATCATTTAATAAAGTAGAGTTGTCAAATAAAGTAATATTTATAAATTTATTTGACAACTCAATTTTGTTATATGTTATTATAATTTTCGTTATTAAGTACAACTACAAAACGAAGATAATAATAACATTTAACAAAATAGAGTTGTCGAATAAATATGTAATTATTACTTTATTTGAAAACACTATTTTATTATATGTTATTATTATCTTCGTTTCATAGTTATACTTCATAACGAAGATAATGATAACATATAATAAAATAGAGTTGTTAAATAAACATGTAATAATTAATTTATTTGACAATTCAATTTTTTTATATATTATTTTTGTATTCGTTATTAAGCACAACTACAAAACGATGATAACAATAATATTTAATAAAATAGAGTTGTCTAATAAATATGTAATTATTACTTTATTTGTGTTTCGGGTTCCGCGTCAGATTTAAAAATCATGATGAAATCGAGGACCGGTAGACCCTTATAGCATTCTTCTCCTAAATTTAAAAATGTGTTTCGAGTTTCGCGTTCGATTTTAATCACTAGTCATCATTTGGTCCGAAAATAAGGATTTCATTCCATTTTTGTTTGGTGGTACGAAAATCGCCTGAAATGTCCAGATGAAATCGAAGACCGTGTGACCTTTATAGCATTCTTCTCCTAAATTTATAACTGCATTTTGGGATCCGCATCAAATTTTAAAAAATAGTCATCGTTTGTGCGAAAATACGGATTTCGGTGCATTTTTGTCTAGTGGTACGAAAATCGGTTGAAAAGTCCAGATGATATCGAGGACCGAGAGACTCTTATAGCATTCTTATCCTATATTTATAAATGTGTTTCGGGTTTCAGAATGGATTTCAAACACTAGCCGTCATTTCGTATGAAAATACGGATATCAGTCTATTTTAGTCGGGTGGTACGAAAATCATCCGAAAAGTCCATATTAAATCGAGGACTGGGAGAGCCTTATAACATTCTTCTCTTAAATTTATAACTGTGTTTCGTGTTTCGACTTGGATTTCAAACACTAGCCATCGTTTGGTTTTAAAATACAGATTTCAGTCAATTTTTGTCAGGTGGTACGAAAATCGCCTGAAAAGTCCATATGAAATTGACGACTTGGAGACCCTTGTAGCATTCTTCTCCTAAATGTATAACTGTTTTTGGGTTCCGTGTCAAATTTCAAACACTAGCTATCGTCTAGTTTAAAAATACAGATTTCGATCAATTTTTGTAGGGTAATATGAAAATCGCCCGAAAAGCCAAGATTATATATATCAAGGACTTGGAGACCCTTATAGCATTTTTCTCAAAACTTTACAATTGTGTTCTAGATTCCACGTTAGATTTCAAACATTAGCCATCATTTGGTCTGAAAATACAGATTCGGTCCATATTTTTCGTATGGTACAAAAATCGTTTGAAAAGTCCGGATGAAATCGAGGACCATTAACCCTTATAGCATTCTTCTCTTAAATTTATAATTGTGTTTCAGGTTCTGCGTCAAATTTCAAACATTATCCATTGTCTAGTTCAAAAATACATATTTCGGTCCATTTATGTTGGGTGGTACGAAATCGACCGAAAAGTCTAGATGAAGTCGAGGATTGGGAGACCATTATAGCATTCTTCTACTAAATTTATAAATGTGTTTTGGGTTCTGCGTTAGATTTCAAACACTAGCCTACGTTAGGGCTGAAAATACGAATTTCTGTCCATTTTTGTCGGGTAGTACGAAAATCGCCGGTAGAGTCCAGATATAATCGAGGACAGAGAAACCCATATTGCATTCTTCTACTAAATTTTATAATAGTGTCTCGGGTTCCGCATCAGATTTTAAAAACCAATCATTGTCTGGTACGAAATTACGGATTTCAGATCAGTTTTGTCAGGTGGTAAGAAAATCGGTTGAAAATTCCGAATGATATCGAGGAACGGGAGACTCTTATAACATTCTTTTCCTAAATTAATAACTGTGTTTCGAGTTCTGGGTCAAATTTCAATCACTAGCCATGTCTGGTCCAAAAATACGGATTTCGGTCTTAGTTTGTCGGGTGGTACGAAAATCGCCTGAAAAGTCCAGATGAAATCGAGGACCGGAAAGACCCTTATAGCAATCTTCTCCTTAATTTATAATTTTGTTTCGAGTTCCGTGTCAGATTTCAAACACTAGCCATCGTCTAGACCAAAAATTTGATTTTTGATCCATTTTTATCATGTGGTGCGAAAATCACCTGAATAGTCCAGATGAAATCAAGGACCCGAGGACCCTTATAGCATTCTTTTCCTAACTTTAAAATTGTGTTTCAGGTTCGTTGTCAGATTTCAAACACTTGCCATCATTTGATCCGAAAATACGAATTTCAGTCCATTTTTGTTGTGTGGTACCAAAATCTTCTGAAAAGTCCAGATGAAATCTAGGACCTGGAGACCCTTATAGAAGTCTTCTCCAAAATTTATAATTGTGTTTCGGGTTAGGCGTTAAATTTCACACACAAGCCATTGTGTAGTTTAAAAATATGAATTTCAGACTATTTTTGTGGGGTGGTACCAAAATGGACCGAAAAGTCCAGATGAAATCAAGGATCGAGAGACCCTTATAGCATTTTTCTACTAAATTTATAAATGTGTGTGGGATATGCGTCAAATTTTAAACACTAGTGGTCATGTGGGATAAAAATACAGATTTCGGTCCATTTTTGTCGGGTGGTACGAAAATCGCCCGAAAAGTCGATATGAAATCGAGGACCGGGAGAGCCTTATGGCCTTCTTCTACTAACTTTATTATTGTGTTTCAGGTTTGGCGTCAGATTTACAACACTAGCCATCGTCTGATATGATAATACAAATTTCAATCAATTTTTGTCGGGTGGTACGAAAATCGCCTGAAAAGTCTAGATGAAATCGAGGACCGGGAAACCTATTTAACATTCTTAACCTAAATTTATAACGATTTTTGGGTTCGGTGTCAGATTTCCAAAACTAGCCATCGTCTTGTCCGAAAATACGGTTTTCCAGAACTGGGAGACCCATATAGTATTCTTCTCCTAAATTTATAATTGTATCTCGGTGTCCGCGTCAGATTTCAAACACTAGCTCTTGAACCTGAAACACAGTTTTAAATTTAGTTGAAGAATACTATTGGGGTCTTCTGGTCCTTGATTTCCTAAAGACTTTTCCATCGATTTTCGTACCATCCGACAAAAATGCACCGAAATATGTATTTTTGAACCATACGTTAGGTAGTTCTTGAAATCTGATGCGGAACCTGCAATGCATAAATAAGTTTAGGAATAAAATGCTATAAGGGTCTCTCGGTCCTCGATTTCATTTGCAATTTTTGGCCAATTTTCGTACAACCCGACAAAAATGGACCTAAATCGGTATTTTTTTGACGAAACGATTGCTAGTGTTAGAAATTTAACATGAAACCCGTAAAACAATTATAAATTTAGGAGAAATATGTTACAAGGGTCTCCCAGTCCTCGATTTCATCTGGAGTTTTCGGGTTATTTTCCTACCACCTAACAAAAATGGACCGAAATCCATATTTTTGGACTAAACAATGGCTAGTGTTTGATATCTGACGCGAAACCCGAAAGACAATAGTAAATTTAAAAGAGAAGAATGATGTAAGGGTCTCCGAGTCCTCGATTTCATCTGGACTTTTCAAGCGATTTTCGTACCAACCGACAAAAACAGACCAAAATACTTATTTTTGGACAAGACGATGGCTAGTGTTTGAAATCTGAAGCAAAACTTGAAAGACAGTTATAAATTTAAGAGATGAATGCTATAAGGTTCTTTAGGTCCTCGATTTCATCAAGACGTTTCAGGTGATTTTCGTACCACAAGACTAAAATAGACCGAATCCATATTTTCGGACCAGATGATGACTAGTATTTGAAATCTGATGCAGGACCAAAAACAAAGTTATAAATTTACGAGAACGATGCTATATGGTTCTCCCGATCCTCGATTTCATCTGTACGTTTCGGGCGATTTTCATACCACCTTACAAAAATGGACTGATATCCGTATGTTCGGACCATACGATGGCTAACGTCTAAAATCTGACGCGGAACCTGAGATGCAGTTATAAATTTAGGAGAATAATTCTATAAGGGTCTCCTGGTCCTCGATTTCATCTGGAATATTCGACCGATTTTCGTACTGTAGCTAAAAATGAACCTAAATCCGTATTTTGGAATCAGACGATGCCTAGTGTTTGAAATATGATGCGAAACCTAAAACAAAATTATGTATTTAGGAAACGAAACCTATAAGGGTCTCCAGGTCCTCGATTTCATCTTGACTTTTCGGGTGATTTTCATACCACCCGACAAAAATGGACCGAAATCCGCGTTTTCGGACCAGACGACGGCTAGTTTTTGACATCTGACGCGGAACCTGAAACACAGTTATAAATTTAGTAGAAGAATTTCATAAGGGTCTCCCGGTCCTCAATTTCTTCTGGACTTTTTGGCGGATTTTCGTACCACCCGATAAAATGGACCTAAATCTATATTTTGCGACCAGACGATGGCTAGTGTTTGAAATCTGGCGTGGAACCAGAAACATAATTATAAATTAAAGAAAATAATGCTATAAGGGTCTCCAAATCCTCGAATTCATCTGGACACTTCAGGTGATTTTGTAACACCCGACAAAAATTGACTGAAATCCGTATTTTTGGACCAGACGATGGCTAGTGCTGGAAATTTAACGTGTCACTTGAAACACAATTAAAATTGAGGAGAAAAATTCTACAAAGGTCTCCCAATCCTTGATTTCGTATGGAGTTTTGGGGAACTTTCGTACCATTCTACAAAAAATTGACCGAAATCCATATTTTTGGACCAGACGATGGTTAGTGTTTGAAATTTGACGCGAACTCGAAACACAATTATAAATTTCATCACAACTTTTCTATTGATTGTCTTACGAACTAACAATAATGGAGCAAAATCCGTATTTTTGAACCAGACGATGACTAGTTTTTGAAATCTAACCAGAAATTCGAAACACAATTATAAATTTATGAGAAGAATGCTATAAAGGTCTCCAGGTCCTCGATTTCATTTGGACATTTCATGGGATTGTCTAACCACAAGACAAAAATGGACTGAAATTCGTATTTGTGAATCAAACAATGGCTAGTGCTTGAAATCTGACGCGGAACCCGATACACAATTATAAATTTAGTGGAATAATGCTATAAGGGTCTCTCGATCCTCAATTTCATATGGACTTTTCGGGAAATTTTCGTAAAAAATGGACCAAAATTTATATTTTCGGACTAGACGTTGGTTAATGTTTGAAATCTGAAACGAAACTCGAAACATAGTTTTAAATTTAAGAGAAGAAGGCTATAAGGGTATCTGAGTCTCCTATTTCATTTGGACTTTCCGGGTGATTTTCATACCACTTGGCAAAAATGGACCGAAATCCGTATTTTCGGACCAATCGATGACTAGTATTTGAAATCTGACACGACACCTGAAACAAATTTATAAATTTAGGAGAACAACGCAGTAAAGGTCTCTCGATCCTCGATTTCATCTGGAATTTTTGGAAGATTTTTGTACCACCAGACAAAAATGTACCAAAATTCATATTTTTAAAAGACGATGGCTTGTGTTTGAAATTTAACGCGGAACCCGAAACATAGTTATAAATTTAGGGGAAGAATGCTATAAGGGTCTCTCGGTCCTCGATTTCAACTTGACTTTTCATTTGATTTTCATACTACCCAACAAAAATGGATTGAAATCTGTATTTTCTTACCAGACGATGGCTAGTGTACGAAATTTGACGCATAACCCGAACACATTTATAAATTTAGGAGAATAATACTATAAGGGTCTCTCGGTCGTCGATATCATCTGGACGTTTTGGGTGATTTTCGTACCCCTAAAAAAAAAATAGACCTATATCCGAATTTTCGGACCAAACGATGGCTAGTGTTGGAAATTTGACGCGGAACCCAAAACACGGTTATAACATGGACCGAAATCCGTCTTTTTGGAAAAAAAGATGGACAGTGTTTGAAATTTGTACCGAACTCGAAACACAAGTATAAATTTAGTTGAAGAATGTTGTAGGGGTCTCTCGGTCCTCGATTCATCTCGACTTTTCAAGCAATTTTCGTACCACCAGAAAAAAATGGAATAAAATTCGTACCACCCAGAAAAAATGTACCGAGTTTGGTATTTTCTTACCAAACGATGGCTAGTATTTGTAATCTAACACGGAATTAAATTATAAATTTAGGAGAAGCATGCTAAAAGTGTCTCCCGCACCTCATTTTAATCTAGACTTTTTGGGCGATTTTCGTACGACCTGACAAAAATGGACTAAAATCCGTAACATAAAATAAAATACATATGTCAAATAAATATGTAATTATTCCTTTATTTGACCACTCTAATTTAATTTATGTTATTATTATCTAAGTTTTATAGTTTTACATTATAACGAATATAATAATAACATATAAAAAAATAGAATTGTCAAATAAAGTAATAACTACATATTTATTTTATTAGGGTTTAGTGTGTAAGGGTGTTTCAGGTTTAAAAAATAATGTTTAGGATTTAAGAAATCACGTTTAGGGGTTAAGGTTTTGAGTTTAGGGTTTTGAGTTTAGTGTTTAGGGTTTAAGGTTTATGGTTTAACTTTAGGAATTAGGGTTTAAGGTTTTGGGTTTGAGGTTCGGGGTTTAGTATAAAGGGATATCCTTATGTAAAACAAATACAAAACGAAGATAATAATAACATTTCATAAAATAGAGTTGTCAAATAAATATGTAATAACGAATAAAATAAGAACATTAAAACAAATAGAGTTGTCAAATAAAGTAATAATTGCATAATTATTTGACAACTCAATTTTGTTATATTTTATTATTATTTTCGTTTTATAGTTTTACTTTATAACGAAGATAATAATAACATATAACAAAAAAGAGTGCAAAATAAAATAATAATTACATATTTATTTGACAACTCAATTTTGTTATTTGTTATTATTAACTTCGTTTTATAGTTTTACTTCATAACAAACATAATAATAACATATAATAAAATCGAATTTAACAAATAAATATGTAATTATTTTGTTATTAGAGAACTCTATTTTATTATATGTTATTATTATCTTCGTTATGAAGAACAACAATATAATGAAGATAATAATAACATATAATAAAATAGAGTTGTAGAATAAAGTAGTAATTACATATTTATTTGACAACACTATTTTATTATATGTTATTACTATTTTCATTATTGAGTCAAACTCTAAAATGAAGATAATAATAACATACGAGAAAATGAAATTATCAAATAAGGCAATAATTACATATTTATTTGACAACTCTATTTTATTATACGTTACTATTATTATCTTCGTTTTGTAGTTGTACTATATAACGAAAATAATAACAAAATTGAGTTATTATTATATGTTATTATTATCTTCGTTGTGAAATAAAACTATAAAATGAATATAATAATAACATTAAATAAAATAGAGTTGTCAAATAATGTAACAATTAAATATTTAATTAACAACACTATTTTCTTATATGTTATTATTTTTTTCATTTTGTATTTATTTTACACCTCAATTTTTTTATTTGTTATTATTATTTTCGTTATTTAGTACAACTACAAAACGATAATAGTAAAAACATATAAGAAAATTGAGTTGTCAAATAAAAATGTAACTATTATTTTATTTGACAACTCTATTTTGTTATATGTTATTATTATCTTCGTTATGACGTAGAACTATAAAATGAAGATAAAAATAACATAGAACAAAATGGAGTAGTCAAATAAACAAATAATTATATATTTTATTTGACAACTCTATTTTATTATATGTTATTATTATCTTCTTTATGAACTAAAACTATAAAACAAAGAAAGAAACAATATATAACAAAATAGAGTTGTCAAATTAATATGTTTATGACATGATTTGACAAATCTAATTTATTATATGTTTCTATTATCTTCGTTAAGAAGTACAACTACATGACGAAGATAATAGTATCATATAATACAATAGAATTGTCAAATAATGTAATAATTAAATATTTATATGACAATTCGATTTTATTATATGTTATTATTATCTTCGTTTTGTAGTTGTACTAAATAACGAAAATAATAACAACATATAACAAAATTGAGTTGTAAAATAAATAAGTAATTATTATTTTATTTGGCAACTCTATTTTATTATATGTTATTATTATCTTTGTTATAAAGTAAAACTATAAAACGAAGATAATATTAACATATTATAAATTAGAGTTGTCAAATAAAGTAATAATTACATATTTATTTGACAACTCTATTTTATTATATGTTATTACTATCTTCGTTATACAGTCAAACTTTAAAATGAAGATAATAATAACTTATAATAAAATAAAATTATCAAACAAAGTAATAATTACATATTTATTTGACAACTCTATTTGTATATATATTATTATTATCTTTGTTTTGTAGTTGTACTAAATGGCGAAAATAATAATAATATATAACAAAATTGATGTATAAAATAAATATCTAATTATTACTTAATTTGACAACTTTATTTTATTATATGTTATTATTATCTTTGTGATGAAGTAAAACTATAAAACGAAGATAATGATAACATATTATAAATTGGAGTTGTCAAATAAAGTAATAATTACATACTTATTTGACAAATCTATTTTATTATATGTTGTTACTATCTTCGTTATACAGTCAATAATTACATCTGTGGTCCCTTAACTTAATTTCAGGTAATGTTTTAGTCTTTTATCTTTTTTTTTCCCAATGTAGTCCTTTATTCCTAACAATATCAAATAAAGTATGAAAATATGAGTTTATTTGAAGATTTGCGTTACGAATTTGATGAAATTTGTATTATATTGAAGAATATAATTAATTTTATGAGTTTTGATTAAACTTTTTTTTGAATTTTTGTATAAAAAAGGATAACATTATTGAAATTTTAAAACATAAAATATCAAATTGTCACTTAAAATTAAAATAAAGGACCAAGTCGGGAAAAAAAAAAGATAAAGGACTAAAACGTTACGTGAAATTAAGTTAAAGGACCACAGATATAATTTAGCCTTAATTATATGTTATTACTATCTTCGTTATGTAGTAAAACTTTAAAATGAAGATAATAATAACATATAATAAAATAGAATTATCAAATAAAGTGATAATTACATATTTATTTGACAACTCTATTTGTAGATACGTTAATATTATCTTTGTTTTGTAGTTATACTAAATAGCAAAAATAATAATAACATATAACAAAATGGAGTTGTCAAAACAATATGTAATTATTACATAAATTGAGAACTCTATTTTATTATATTTTATTATTATCTTTGTTATGAAGTAAAACTATAAAACAAAGATATTAATAACATATTATAAATTACAATTGTCAAATAAAGTAATAATTACATATTTATTTACAACTCTATTTTGTTATTATTTTCGTTTTATAATTTTACATCTTAACGAAGATAATAATAACATATAATAAAATAGAGTGTGAGATAAAATAATAATTAGATATTTATTTGACAACTCCATTTTGTTATTTGTTATTATTAACTTCGTTTTATAGTTTTACTTCATAACGAAAATAATAATAACATATAATAAAATTGAGTTTATCAAATAAATATGTAATTATTTTTTTATTTGACAACTCTATTTTATTATATGTTATTATTATCTTCGTTATATTGTTTTACTTCATAACGAAGATAATAATATCATATAATAAAATAGAGTTGTCAAATAGAGTTATAATTATATATTTATTTGACAACTCTATTTTATTATATCTTATTACTATTTTCGTTACAGTCAAACTCTAAAATGAAGATAATAATAACATATGAGAAAATAAAATTATCAAATAAAGTAATAATAACCTATTTATTTGACAACTCTATTTTATTATATGTTATTATTATTATCTTCGTTTTGTAGTTGTACTAAATAAAGAAAATATTAATAACATATAACAAAATTGAGTTATTATTATATGTTATTATTATCTTCGTTGCGACATTAAACAATAAAATGAAGATAATAATAACATTAAATAAAATAGAATTGTCAAATAATGTAACACTTAATTATTTAATTGACAACACTATTTTCTTATATGTTATTATTTTTTTCGTTTTGTATTTATTTTACAACTCGATTTTTTTTATATGTTATTACAAAACGAAAATAGTAAAGCATATAAGAAAATTGAGTTGTTAAATAAATTGTAACTATTACTTTATTTGACAACTCTATTTGTTATATGTAATTATTATCTTCGTTATGAACAAAAACTGTAAAACAAATAAAATAAAAATAGAGTTGTTAAATTAATATGTTTATTACTTGATTTGAAAACTCTAATTTATTATATGTTTGTATTATCTTCGTTACGAAGATCAACTACATGACGAAGATAAAAGTATCATATAATAAAATAGAGTTGTCAAATAACGAAATAATTATATATTTGTATGACAACTCGATTTTATTATATGTTATTATTATTTTCATTATTTAGTACAACTACAAAACGAAGATAATAATATAAATTGTCATATAAATATGTAATTATTACTTTATTTGACAACTCTATTTTATTATATGTTATTATTATCTTTGTTATAAAGTAAAACTATAAAACGAAGATAATAATAACATATTATAAATTGGAGTTGTCAAATAAAGTAATAATTACATATTTATTTGACAAATCTATTTTATTATATGTTGTTACTATCTTCGTTATACAGTCAATAATTACATCTGTGGTCCCTTAACTTAATTTCAGGTAATGTTTTAGTCCTTTATCTTTTTTTTCCCAATGTAGTCCTTTATTCCTAACAATATCAATTAAGTATGAAAATATGAGTTTATTTAAAGATTTGCGTTACGAATTTGATGAAATTTGTATTATATTGAAGAATATAATTAATTTTATGAGTTTTGATTAAACTTTTTTTTGAATTTTTGTATAAAAAAGGATAACATTATTGAAATTTTAAAACATAAAATATCAAATTGTCACTTAAAATTAAAATAAAGGACCAAGTCGGGAAAAAAAAAAAAAGATAAAGGACTAAAACGTTACCTGAAATTAAGTTAAAGGACCACAGATATAATTTAGCCTTAATTATATGTTATTACTATCTTCGTTATGTAGTAAAACTTTAAAATGAAGATAATAATAACATATAATAAAATAGAATTATCAAATAAAGTGATAATTACATATTTAGTTGACAACTCTATTTGTAGATACGTTAATATTATCTTTGTTTTGTAGTTATACTAAATAGCAAAAATAATAATAACATATAACAAAATTGAGTTGTCAAAACAATATGTAATTATTACATAATTTGAGAACTCTATTTTATTATATTTTATTATTATCTTTGTTATGAAGTAAAACTATAAAACAAAGATATTAATAACATATTATAAATTACAATTGTCAAATAAAGTAATAATTACATATTTATTTACAACTCTATTTTGTTATTATTTTCGTTTTATAATTTTACATCTTAACGAAGATAATAATAACATATAATAAAATAGAGTATGAGATAAAATAATAATTAGATATTTATTTGACAACTCCATTTTGTTATTTGTTATTATTAACTTCGTTTTGTAGTTTTACTTCATAACAAAAATAATAATAACATATAATAAAATTGAGTTTATCAAATAAATATGTAATTATTTTTTTATTTGACAACTCTATTTTATTATATGTTATTATTATCTTCGTTATATTGTTTTACTTCATAACGAAGATAATAATATCATATAATAAAATAGAGTTGTCAAATAGAGTTATAATTATATATTTATTTGACAACTCTATTTTATTATATCTTATTACTATTTTCGTTATACAGTCAAACTCTAAAATGAAGATAATAATAACATATGAGAAAATAAAATTATCAAATAAAGTAATAATAACCTATTTATTTGACAACTCTATTTTATTATATGTTATTATTATTATCTTCGTTTTGTAGTTGTACTAAATAAAGAAAATATTAATAACATATAAAAAAATTGAGTTATTATTATATGTTATTATTATCTTCGTTGCGACATTAAACAATAAAATGAAGATAATAGTAACATTAAAGAAAACAGAATTGTCAAATAAAGTAACACTTAATTATTTAATTGACAACACTATTTTCTTATATGTTATTATTTTTTTCGTTTTGTATTTATTTTACAACTCGATTTTTTTATATGTTATTACAAAACGAAAATAGTAAAGCATATAAGAAAATTGAGTTGTTAAATAAATTGTAACTATTACTTTATTTGACAACTCTATTTGTTATATGTAATTATTATCTTCGTTATGAACAAAAACTGTAAAACAAATAAAATAAAAATAGAGTTGTTAAATTAATATGTTTATTACTTGATTTGGAAACTCTAATTTATTATATGTTTGTATTATCTTCGTTACGAAGATCAACTACATGACGAAGATAATAGTATCATATAATAAAATAGAGTTGTCAAATAACGTAATAATTATATATTTGTATGACAACTCGATTTTATTATATGTTATTATTATTTTTGTTTTGTAGTTGTACTAAATAGAAAAAATAATAACAACATATAACAAAATTCAGTTGTAAAATAAATACGTAATTATTACTTTATTTGACAACTCTATTTTATTATATGTTATTATTATCTTTGTTATAAAGTAAAACTATAAAACGAAGATAATAATAACATATTATAAATTAGAGTTGTCAAATAAAGTAATAATTACATATTTATTTGACAACTCTATTTTATTATATGTTGTTACTATCTTCGTTATACAGTCAAACTTTAAAATGAAGATAATAATAACATATAATAAAATAGAATTATCAAATTAAGAAATAATTACATATTTATATGACAACTCTATTTGTATATACATTATTAATATATTCGTTTTGTAGTTATACTAAATAGCGAAAATAGTAATAACAGATAACAAAATGGAGTTGTAAAATAAATATGTAATTATTACTTAATTTGACAACTTTATTTTATTATATGTTATTATTATCTTTGTTATGAAGTAAAACTATAAAACAAAGATAATGGTAACATATTATAAATTAGAGTTGTCAAATAAAGTAATAATTACATATTTATTTGACAACTCTATTTGTATATATGTTATTATTTTCTTCGTTTTGTAGTGGTACTAAATAGCGAAAATAATAATAACATATAACAAAATAGAGTTGTCAAATAAATATGTAATTATTATTTAATTTTACAACTCTATTTTATTTGATGTTATTATTATCTTTGTTATGAAGTAAAACTATAAAACGAAGATAATAATAACATATTATAAATTAGCGTTGTCAAATAAAGTAATAATTACATATTTATTTGACAACTCTATTTTATTATAGGCTAAATTACATTTGTGGTCCTTTAACTTACTTTCAGGTAACGTTTTAGTCCTTTATCTTCTTTTTTTTCCCGATTTAGTCCTTTATTCCTAAAAATATCAAATAAAGTATGAAAATATGAGTTTATTTGAAGATTTTTGTTACAAATTTGATGAAATTTGTATTATATTGAAGAATATAATTAATTTTATGAGTTTTGATTGAATTTTTTTTGAATTTTTGTATAAAAAAGGATATCATTGTTGAAATTTTAAAACATAAAATATAAAATTGTCACTTAAAATTAAAATAAAGGACCAAGTCGGGAAAAAAAAAAGATAAAGGACTAAAACGTTACCTGAAATTAAGTTAAAGAACCACGAATGTAATTTAGCCTTTATTATATGTTATTACTATCTTTGTTATGCAGTCAAACTTTAAAATGAAGATAATAATAACAAATAATAAAATAAAATTATCAAATAAAGTAATAATTACATATTTATTTTATAACTCTATTTGTATATACGTTATTATTATCTTCGTTTTGTAGTTGTACTAAATAGCGAAAATAATAATAACATATAACAAAATTGAGTTGTAAAATAAATATGTAATTATTATTTAATTTGACAACTCTATTTTATTATATGTTATTATTATCTTCGTTTTGAAGTAAAACTATAAAACAAAGATAATAACAATATTTAATAAAATAAATGTTCTTATTATTTTCGTTTTGTAGTTGTACTTAATAACCAAAATAATAAAAACATATAATAAAATATTGTTGTAAAATAAAAATATAATTTTTACTTTATTTGACAACTCTATTTTATTATCTGTTATTATTATCTTCCTTATTACATATTTGTTTGACAACTCTATTTTATTATATCTGATTGTTATCTTCGTTTTATAGCAATTAGATATTTAGTTGACAACTCCATTGTATTTTATCGTATTATTATATTTGTTTTGTATATGTATTTGACCGTTATAATTACATCTTTAACCTGAATCCCTAAACGTTTAACCTTGAATCCAGAACCCTAAACCCGAAATCCTGATCCCTAAACTTTAAAACCTAATCCCTAAACGTGAATTCTGAAACCCTAAACATGATATTTTAAACCCTAAACACTCTAACACACTACACCCTAATAAAATAAAGTTGTCAAAAAAATATAATTATTACTTTATTTTAAAACTCTAGTTTATTATACGTTATTATTATATTTGTTATAAAGTAAATCTATATAATGAAGATAATAATAACCTAAAATAAAATAGAGTTGTTAATTAAAGTAATAATTACAAATTTATTTGACAACTTTATTTTATTATATATTATTCTTTTCTTCGTTGTGAAGTAAAACTATAAAACGAAGATAATAATAACATATAAAATAGTGATTGAACTCTGACGCGGAACCCACAACATAGTTATAAATTTAGGAAAAGAATGCTCTTAGGGTCTCCGCATCCTCGATTTCATTCGGACTTTTTGGGCGATTTTCGTATTACCGGACAAAAACGGTTCAAAATTCTTATGTTCAGAACAGACAATGGCTAGTGTTTCAAATATGTCGTGGAACCCAAAACACAGTTATAGAAAAAGGAGAAGAATGCTATAAGGGTGTCCCGATCCTCGATTTCATTTAGACTTTTCAGGAAATTATCGTACCAACCACGAAAAAAGGATCGTAAACCGTATTTTCGGACCAAACGATGACTAGTGTTTGAAATCTGACGCAGAACTCAAAACACAGTTATAAGAAGAATGCTAGAAGGGTCTCCCAATCCTAAAATTCATCTAGACGTTTCGGGCGATTTTCATACCACCCGACAAAAATGGACTAATATCCGTAATTTCAGACAAGACGATGCCTAGTGTTTCAAATCTGACCCGAAACCCGAAACACAATTATAAATTTAGGAGAAAAATGCTATAAGGGTCTCCCGGTCCTCGATTTTATTTGGATTTTTCGGGCAATTTTTTGTTCAACCCGACAAAAATAGACATCAATTCGTATTTTTGGACAAGTCGATGGCTTGTGTTTGAAATTTGACCCGAAATCCAAAATACAGTTATAAATTTAAGAAAAAAATGTTATAAGGCGCTGCTTGTCCTTGATTTAATATGGACTTTTCGGACCAGACGATGGCTAGTGTTTGAAAAACGACCCGAAACCCAAAACACATTTATAAATGTAGGAGAAGAATGCTACAAGGATCTCCTAGTCCTCAATTTCATCTGGACGTTTCGGGCGATTTTCGTACCCCCAGACAAAAATGGACCAAAATCTGTATTCTCGGAATAGACAAGAATGCTATAAGGGTCTCACGGTCCTCGATTTCATCTAGACTTTTCGGGAAATTTTTGTAGCACCCGACAAAAATGGACCGAAATACAGTTATAAATTTAGGAGAAGAAAGTTACAATGGTATCTACATCCTCGATTTCATCTGTATTTTTCGGGGGATTTTTGTACCACCGAGACAAAAATGTACTGAAATTCGTATTTTTGGACTAGACGATGGCTAGTGTTTAAAATCTGTTGTGGAGCCTGAAACACAGTTATAAATTTAGGAGAAGAATGCTTTAAGGTTTTATCGATCCTCGATTTCATATGATATTTTTTGGCGATTTTTGTTCCACTCGAAAAAAATATATCGCAATTCGTATTTTCGGACTACACGATGACTAGTATTTGAAATCTGACACGAAACCAGAAAGAAAGTTATAAATTTATCCCAATCCTCGATTTTATCTGGTCTTTTATGAGGTTTTTCGTACCACCAGACAAAAATGAATCGAAATTCATATTTTTGGACCCGACGATGGCTAGTGTTTGAAATCTAATGCGAAACTTGAAACACAATTATAAATTTAGGAGAAGAATTCTATTAGGGTCTCACAATCCTCGATTTCATCTGGCCTGTTTGAGCGATTTTCGTACCACCCGACAAAAATAGACTAAAATTCGTACTTTCGGACTAGATGATGGCTAGTGTTGGAAATCTGACGCGGAACTAAAAACACAACTATAAATTTTGTAGATGAAAACTACAAGGGTATCCCGATCCTCGATTTCATTTGGACAATTGAGACAATTTTTGTCCCACCAGACAAAAATGGACCAAAATCCATATCTTTGGAACAGACGATGGCCAGTGTTTGAGATATGCACTGAACCCGAAACAAAGTTATAAATTTAGTTGAAGAATGTTATAAGGGTCTCCGGTCCGCAATTTATAACAGTGTTTCAGGTTCCGCTTCAGATTTTAATTACTAGCCATCGTTCGGACCTAAAAAATGGATTTTGACCCATTTTTGTGGAGTTGTACGAAAATCACCCGAAAAGTCCAAATCAAATCGAGGACCCGGAGACCCTTATACAATTCTTTTTCCTAAATTTTAATTGTGTTTCATGTTTCACGTCAGATTTCAAACTCTAGTCATTGTATAATCCAAAAATACGGATTTCGGTCCATTTTTGTCTGGTGGGATTAAAATCGCCTAAAAAGTCCAAATGAAATCGAGGACCGGGAGACCCTCGTAGTATTCTTTTCCTAAATTTATAACTGTGTTTTTGATTCAGCGTCCGATTTCCATCACTAGCAACATTAGATCCGAAAATACGGATTTTAGTCCATTTTTGTCGGGTGGTACGAAAATCGCCCGAAAAGTCCAAATGAAATCGAGGACCGAGAGACCCTTAATGAATTTTTCTGCTAAATTTATAAATGTGTTTCATATTGGGTGGTACGAAAATCGCCCGAAAAGTTCATTTTTGTCGGGTGGTACGTAAATCTCATGAAAAGTCCAGATAAATCGAGGATCGGGAGACACTTATAGCATTCTTCTGCTAAATTTATAACTGTGTTTTGAGATTTGTGTCAAAGTTCAAGCACTAGCCATCGTCTAATCCAAAAATACGGATTTCGGTCTATTTTAGTCTGGTGGTACGAAAATCCCCGAAAAATCCCAGTTGAAATCAAGGACCAGGATACACTTATAGCATTCTTGTCCTCAAATTTAGGTCCATTTTTCTCTAGTGGTATGAAAATGGCCCAAAAATTTCATATAAAATCAAGGAACGGGAGATCCTTATAGCATTCTTCTCATAAATTTATAATTGTGTTTCGGGTTCCGCGTCAGATTTCAAACACTAACCATCGTCTAGTCCGAAAATATGGATTTTATTCAATTTTGCGCGTGGTTCGAAATTTTCCTGGACAATCTGTAACGCCTAGTTACGTGAGTATAAAAACTAAGATAATAATGGAAAAATTTCAAAATTATATAAGAGAATAAGGTACTGTAATAAATAATGGATTGTTCGAAAGAAGTAATGTTATGAAATCTCAAAATAAATCCTTACAACTGAAAAATCTTTAATATTTAAAATATCAAAAACTGGGCAAATAATATCTAATCCTGAAATAAAGTACGATGTAGACACTATGTCTACTTATTCTTGATCTACTAACCTAATTGAAGGAGGTCACTCTTCTCAAGGGAGGTAGGACTTCTCGACTCTCGACATCCCCAACGGTCTCAGTATCTGAAAACAACACTTTAATGAGAAACTAAATCCCAGTGAATAATACATACAAGTGTTGTTCTCAGCCGGAGCGGTAACCGGAAAAAGTCGATCATGGCACCCGCCTTTATCCAAAAATAATCTTTAGGACTATTAATGATATAACTAAGATTTCTCTATAATAACCAACTACTTCCAATAATTAATTAAAAACTCATCAAATAAATTAACGATAATCCACATCTATTATAATCGGATAATTCCAATATACACATTTATTCTCCAACGGTCTCAGTATCTGAAAACAACACTTTAATGAGATACAAAATCCCAGTGAATAATACACACAATTTCAAAACAAGTATTGTTCTCAGCCGGAGCGGTAACCGGAAAAATCGATCATGGCACCCGCCTTCATCCAAAAATATTCTTTAGAACTATTCGTGATATAACTAAGATTTCTCTATAATAACCAACTACTTTCAATAATTAATTAAAAACTCATCAAATAAATTAATGATAATCCACATCTATTATAATCAGATAATTCTAATATACACATTTATTCCACAAAAATAATCAGTTAATTCAATGATGGAGATATACTCCTTCTGCAAAGTGAGTATTATCTAATCATGTGGAGCACCAGCTCATCCAGTGTTGGGTACAAGACCCATTTGTGTGGAGTTTAAACCTCATCTCTTTGTGAAGTTTAAAACCCATCAATATGTGGGGTCCAAGACCCATCCATGTGGAGTTTAAACCTCATCTCTTTGTGAAGTTTAAAACTCATCAATATGTGGGGTCCAAGACCCATCCATGTGGAGTTTAAACTTCATCTCTTTGTGAAGTTTAATACTCATCCAGGTGGAGTTTAAACCTCATCTCTTTGTTAAGTTTAAAACTCATCAATAGGTGGGGGGTACAAGACCAATCTCCAACAAACACGATCAAAATTATTCATAATCTTAACAATCATATTCGCAAAATCATATTTATGACATAATATTTCATTTGAATATATAATAACAATGATCATTCAAGAAAATATAATAAAACAATATTTTTAAAGAATATATATCTCTCAAACACATGCAATCCAAATAATTCATATTTCAACAATTATATTTGAAAAATCATATTTATAATCTACTATTTCATTTGAATATATGGTAACAATGATCGTTCAAGAAAATATAATAACACAGTCTTGTTAAAGGATATATATCTCTCAAACACATGCAATCCAAATAATTCATATTTTAAGAATTATATTCGTGAAATCATATTTATAATATAATATTTCATTTGAATATATAATAACAACAGTCATTCAAGAAAATATAATAAAACAATCTTTCTAAAGAATATATATTCAAACAATCATCAAAATGGTAATTTAACAAACGATAATAAATAAATCAATTTATAATCTATTATTACAATTCATAAAATCACAATTTTAATAGAGTTAGGTTCTCGACAAAAATATATTTTTAGAAGAAAATACCATTCAAAATACTTAACTCCTTTTCCATTCTAAATTTCCAAAATAAATGTACCATGAAAGTTTAAATGGTGTGATTACTCACCTCTTGAAGTGTTCTTGATATGTTGTTTGCTAATCACCGTTACCACATCGACAAAGTACTCTCGCTTCTCTTTATTTAGGTATACTTCTATCTTTTTAGATTTATCTTTCTTCTTTTTTTTTTTTTCTTCTATCCGCATGTTATTCTTTGTAATTGTGTATATATATATATATATATATATATATATATTCTGCTAAGGGACACATCCAAATTCATGTCTCTAAATTCTTCTAATAGGTTTGTCTCTTTTACCATCATACAAGCCCCATGTAAGGATTTTCTACTGAGAGCATCAGCCACTACATTCGCTTTCCCAGGGTGATATTTCAACTCAAAGTCATTGTCCTTAAGAAACTCCATCCACCTTCTTTGTCTCATATTTAATTCCTTTTGATCAAACAAATACTTAAGGCCCTTATGATCACCAAAAACCTCAAATTTTGCTCCATATAAGTAATGCCTCCAAATCTTAAGAGCAAAGACTACAACTGCTAATTCAAGATCGTGGGTCGGATAATTAGCCTCGTGTGACCTAAGTTGTCTAGATGCATATGCTAGCACTTTTCCTTCTTGCATTAAAACACATTCTAAACTATTTTTAGAGGCGTCACAATAAACAACAAACTTCATGGATGGATCTGGTATAACTAAAACAGGTGCTGAAATTAATCTTCCTTTAAGCACTTGGAAATTATCCTCGCATTCTTGGTCCCGCACAAAAGTTTTCCCTTTTCTAGTCAACTTTGTGAGAGGTAAGGCTAGACTGGAAAAACCCCTTTATAAATTTCCTATAATAACCCGTTAATCCTAAGAAACTTCTTATTTTAGTCACTGATTTAGGTTGGGGCCAACTTAATATTGCATCTACCTTATTAGAGTCAACTGTTACTCCTTTACTAGAGATGGTATGTCCTAAAAACTTCACCTCATCAAGCCAAAACTCACATTTCTCAGGTTTTGCATACAATTTATTATCTCTCAAAACTAGCAACACCATCCTCACGTGTTTCTCATGGTCGCCCATGCTCTTGAGTATATTAGAATATCATCTATGAACACTACCACAAACTTATCTAAGAAAGGTCTAAAAATTTGATTCATATAATCCATAAAAATAGCAAGGGCATTGGTAACTCCAAAAGGCATAACTACATACTCATAATTTCCATATCTTGTCCTAAAAGCTATTTTAGGAATGTCTCCACTCTTGACTCTAGTTTGATGATACCCAGACCTCAAATCTATCTTAGAAAATACTGAAGCTCCCCTCAATTGATCTTAGAGGTCATCTATCCTACGCAAGGGATTTTTGTTCTTGATGGTAACTTGATCCAATTTTCTATAGTCTACAACCAACCTCATAGTCTTACTAGCTGGAGCTTGTGTTTACTTGTCCTTTGAAATTATGGGTAAAGGGTGTAGATTCTTATGAAATTTATAGCCTTTACTATAGAATTTCTTTCCACCAGAGATAAACTTTTCCTTCGGTTTCTCAGCTTTTGGTGCTTGCATCTTTTTCTCAACCACCCTAGACTTGTTTACCATGGTGGGGTAGTCACAAATCCTTAGAATTCCAATTAAAGCTTTGTAGCTTAGACTTAAGTCCTTACTCAAATTTGATCGCCTTCCACTCGTCTTGCGGATTGTTCCTAAGATAATAAGAGTATCTTGATGTAGATTCAAAATTTGGTGGCCTACTCTACAACTGAAATATCTCCATGACGAATATGAATAAAATTTATTTCCTATTGAATACGAACATTGTGGAGAATATACTTCTCTAGAAATAACTTCTTAAACCTATCCCTAGTAAAAGAAACTCGTTTTATCAGCAGACTTCGTCTAATACAAATCCACCAATGCTCAACATCAGACTCTGACATATAAATGGCGAGGCCCACTTTGTGAGTGTCAACACAATGCATGATGCTAAAGATCTTCTCTAACTTCAAAAACCAGGCTTGTGCTTCGACTGGATCATAACTGACCTCGAAAAGGTGGTGGATTGTTCTTTCAAAATTCAGAAAGTCTAAGATATTGAGGGTCTACGACTGTTACCGATTCGACATTGGGTCCTCTCAAATGAGGGAGAGTCTTCGTCTATTCTCTATGGCTACCGCTATGAAGCAGAAAGCCTTAGCAAGTGCGTCATTCATACCTCGCTTGTTACCTGTCATAAATATGCTCACCACCAATCAAGCATTGGGTTGACCAAGCCCAATATATTAGCATACAAAATGTATGACTATAACGACCAATCCTATAAGCCCAAGTTTTGATTTTTTTTTTATAAAAATTAATAATAAAGTAAAGTAAACACACACGACAGTCCAATCTAGGTTCGAACTGGCTCTGATACCAAAATGTAACGCCTAGTTACGTGAGTATAAAAACTAAGATAATAATGGAAAAATTTCAAAATTATATAAGAGAATAAGGTACTGTAATAAATAATGGATTGTTCGAAAGAAGTAATGTTATGCAATCTCAAAATAAACCCTTACAACTGAAAAATCTTTAATATTTAAAATATCCAAAACTGGGCAAATAATATATAATCCCGAAATAAAGTACGATGTAGACATTATGTCTACTTATTCTTGATTTACTAACCTAATTGAAGGAGGTCACTCTTCTCAAGGGAGGTAGGACTTCTCGACTCTCGACATCCCCAATGGTCTCAGTATCTGAAAACAACACTTTAATGAGATACTAAATCCCAGTGAATAATACACACAATTTTAAAACAAGTGTTGTTCTCAGCCGGAGCGGTAACCGGAAAAAGTCGATCATGGCACCCGCCTTTATCAAAAAATAATCTTTAGGACTATTAATGATATAACTAAGATTTCTCTATAAAAACCAACTACCAGCTAGTGACTAAACATAGGAGATATAACTAAGATTTCTCTATAATAACCAACTACTTCCAATTATTAATTAAACACTCATCAAATAAATTAACGATAATCCACATCTATTATAATCGGTTAATTCCAATATACACATTTATTCCACAAAAATAGTCAATTAATTCAATGATGGGGATATACTACTTCTGCAAAGTGAGTATTATGTAATCATGTGGAGCACCAGCTCATCCTGTGTTGGGTACAAGACTCATCTGTGTGGAGTTTAAACCTCATCTCTTTGTGAAGTTTAATACTCATCATGTGGAGTTTAAACCTCATCTCTTTGTGAAGTTTAATACTCATCTATAGGTGGAGTTTAAACCTCATCTCTTTGTGAAGTTTAAAACTCATCTCGATGGAGTTTAAACCACATCTCTTTGTGAAGTTTAATACTCATCTATAGATGGAGTTTAAACCTCATCTCTTTGTGAAGTTTAATACTCATCTATAGGTGGAGTTTAAACCTCATCTCTTTGTGAAGTTTAAAACTCATCCCGGTGGAGTTTAAACCACATCTCTTTGTGAAGTTTAATACTCATCTATAGATGGAGTTTAAACCTCATCTCTTTGTGAAGTTTAAAACCCATCAATATGTGGGGTCCAAGACCCATCCATGTGGAGTTTAAACCTCATCTCTTTTTGAAGTTTAATGCTCATCCAGGTGGAGTTTAAACCTCATCTCTTTGTGAAGTTTAAAACTCATCAATATGTGGGGTCCAAGACCCATCCATGTGGAGTTTAAACCTCATCGCTTTGTGAAGTTTAATACTCATCCAGGTGGAGTTTAAACCTCATTTCTTTGTGAAGTTTAAAACTCATCAATAGGTGGGGTACAAGACCCATCTCCAGCAAACACAATCAAAATCATTCATAATCTTAACAATCATATTCACAAAATCATATTTATGACATAATATTTCATTTGAATATATAATAACAATGATCATTCTAGAAAATATAATAAAACAATCTTTTTAAAGAATATATACCTCTCAAACACAAGCAATCCAAATAATTCATATTTCAACAACTATATTTGAAAAATCATATTTATAATCTACTATTTCATTTGAATATATGGTAACAATGATCATTCAAGAAAATATAATAACACAGTCTTGTTAAAGGATATATATCTCCCAAACACATGCAATCCAAATAATTCATATTTTAACAATTATATTCGTAAAATCATATTATAATATAATACTTCATTTAAATATATAATAACAACAATCATTAAAGAAAATATAATAAAACAATCTTTTTAAAGAATACATATTCAAACAATCATCAAAATGGTAATTTAACAAACAATAATAAATAAATCAATTTATAATCTATTATTACAATTAATAAAATCACAATTTTAATAGAGTTAGGTTCTCGACAAAAATATATTTTTAGAAGAAAATACCAATTAAAATACTTAACTCCTTTTCCATTCTAAATTTCCAAAATAAATGTACCATGAAAGTTTAAATGGTGTGATTACTCACCTCTTGAAGTGTTCTTGATATGTTGTTTGCTAATCACCGTTACCACAACCACAAAGTACTCCCGCTTCTCTTTATTTAGGTATACTTCTATCTTTTTAGATTTATATTTCTTCTTTTTTTTTCTTCTATCCACATGTTATTCTTTGTAATTGTATATATATATATATATATATATATATATATAT
>NC_021164.2:13810239-13820097 GCF_000331145.2 Cicer arietinum | reverse complement strand
TAATAATAATAATAATAATAATAATAATAATAATAATAATAATAATAATAATAATAATAATAATAATTATAATAATAGTAATAATAATAATAGTAATAATAATAATACTAATAATACAATCATAATAATCTATAAATTAGAATATCTTAAAATTCTAATTATTTTTAATCATTTGATTTAGGATGTTACACAATCCAGATAAAATCGAGGACTAGAAGACCCTTATAGCATTCTTTAACTAAATTCACAATCAGGTTCTGTGCAAATTTCAAACACTAGCCATCGTCATTTCCAAAATTACAGATATTGGTCCATTTTTGTTCGGTGGGACGAAAACCAACTGAAAAGTCAAGATTAAATCAAGGATCGGGAAACCCTTCTAGTATTCTTCTCCTAATCTTATAACTGTGTTTTTGGTTTCACATTAGAATTCCAACACTAGCCTTCGTCAGGTCCAAAAATACGGATTTCAGTCCATTTTTGTCGGGGGGTACGAAAATCGCCTGAAAAGTCCAGATGAAATCGAGGACCGAAGACCCTTATAGAATTATTCTACTAAGTTTATAACTATGTAACAGGTTCCGCGTTAGATTTCAGACACTAGCCATCGTATGGTTCGAAAATACAGATTTTTATCGATTTTAGTTGGGTGGTCCGAAAATACATATTTCAGTCTGATTTTGTCGAAGGGTAAGAAAATTGCCCGAAAAGTCCAGATGAAATCGACTACCGAGAGACCTTTATAGCATTATAATTGTGTTTTTTGTTAGATTTTGTTGGGTGGTACGAAAATCGTCTAAAAAGTGAAGATGAAATCGGGGACCTGAGACCCTTATAGCATTCTTCTCCTAAATTTATAACAGTGTTTCAGGGTCTGCATCACATTTCCAACACTAGCCATTGTCTTGTTCAAAAATAAGAATATCGGTTAATTTTTGTCAGGTGGTACGAAAGTCGCCCAAAAAGTCCAGATGATATCGAGGATCGAGAGACCTTTATAGCATTCTTCTTCTAAATTTAAAATTGTGTTTCGGGTTTCGAATTAGATTTCAAACACTAGCCATCGTCTGGTTCGAAAATATGGATTTCGTTCCATTTTTGTCATGTGGAACAGAAACCGCCTGAAAAGTCCATATGAAATCAAGGACCGGGAGACCCTTTTATCATTCTTCTCCTAAATTGATAATTGTATTTTGGGTCAAATTTCAAATACTAGCCATCGTCTGATACGAAAATATGAATTTCGGTCCATTTTTTCGGGGTGATACGAAAATCGCATGAAAGGACTAGATGAAATCGAGAACTGGGAGTCCCTTATATCATTCTGCTCCTAAACTTTAAATTGTGTTTCGTGTTTCGAGTTTCGGTATAACGGTGTTTCGAGTTCTCGTAAGATTCTAAACACTAGCCGTTGTCTTGTTTGAAAATACGAATTTCAGTCCATTTTTGTCAGTTGGTACAAAAAACGCCCGAATACTCCAAATGAAATCAAGGACTGGGATAGATGTTAAATTTCCAATACTAGCCATCGTTTGGTCAAAAAATTGGAATTTCGGTCAATTTTTATCGGGTGGTAGGAAAATAATACGAAAAGTCAAGATGAAACCCAAGATCCAGAGACCCTTATAGCTTTCTATTCCAAAATTTATAATTGTGTTTTAGGTTCCGCGTAAGATTTCAAACACTAGCCATCGTCTGGTCCTAAACTACGGATTTAGGTCCATTTTAATTAGGTGGTACGAAAATCGGCCAAAAATTCCAGATGAAATGATGGATCGGGAGACCCTTATAGCATTCTTCTCCTAAATTTATAATTATTTTTTGGGTTCCGGATCAGATTTCAAACACTAGCAATTGTGTGGTCGGAAAATATGGATTTTGGTCCATTAGATGCCCGAAAGGTCTAGATGAAATCGAGGACCAAGAGACCCTTATAGCTTTTTTCTCCTTAATTTATAACTTTGTTTGGGGTTCGGCATCAGATTTCAAATACCTGCCATCTTCTATTTCGAAAATTTGAGTTTCGGTCCATTTTTGTCTAGTGGTACGAAAATCGCCCGAATAGTCCAGATGAAATCGAGGACCGGGTGACCCTTATAGTATTCTTCTTCTACATTTATAACTTAGTTTCGGGTTCCACGTTTGATTTCAAAAACTAGCCATCGTTTGGTCCGAAAATACAGATTTAGGTCGATTTTGTCGGGTGGTATGAAAATCGCCCGTAACGTCCATATGAAATCCAGGAATGGGAGACCCTTATATCATTCTTCTTTTAAGTTTATAAATGTGTTTCCAATTCCGCGTCAAATCTCAAATACTAGCCATTGTACGGTTCAAAATTTCGAAAATCGATCCATTTTTCTCGGGTGGTACGATAATTGCCCAAAAAGTCCAAATGAAATTGAGGATCGGGAAACCCTTATAACATTCTTCTCCTAAAACTATAACTGTGTTTTTGGTTCCACAACAGATTTCAAATACTAGCCATCGTGTGGTTCGAAAGTACATATTTCGATCCGATTTTGTATGGTGGTACGAAAATCTCCCGAAATGTCCAAATGAAATTGAGGAGTCGAAGACCCTTAGAGCATCTTTCTCCTAAATTTATAACCGTGTTTCAGGCTCCGCGTCAAATTTCAATCATTAGCCATCGTATAAACCTGAAATCCTAAACTCTAATCCCTTAACGTTATTTCTTAAACCCTAAACATGGTTTTTTAAACCCTAAACAACCTAACACACTAAAACCTAAAAAAATATAGTTGGCAATTAAAGATGTAATTATTACTTTATTTCACAACTCAATTTTATTATATGTTATTTTTATCATCCTTAGGAATAGAGTTGTGAAATAATAACCTATAATAAAACAAATTCTCAAATAAAGATGTAATTATAACTTTATTAGAAAATAATATTTTATTATATGTTATTATTATCTTCGGTATGAAAAACAAATAAAAAATGAAAATAATAATAACATATAATACAATATAGTTGCCAAATAAATATCTAATTATTTTTTTATTTGAAAACTCTATTTAATTATATGTTATTATTATCTTCGTTTTATTGTTTTACATAATAACAAAGATAATAATAACATATAATAAAAACCATTGTCAAATAACGTAAAAATTACATAAAGTAATATTTACAAATTTATTTGAAAACTTAATTTTGTGATATTTTGTTGTAACTTTAGTTATTAAGTACAACCACAAAACGAAGATAATAATAACATTTAAAAAAATAGAGTTGTGTAATAAATAAGTAAATATTACTTTATTTGATAACTCTATTTTATTATATGTTATTATTATCTTTGTTAAAAAGTACAACTATATAACGAAAATAATAACAACATATAAAAAAGTAGAGCTTTCAAATAAAACAATAATTATATATTAATTTGATAGCTCAATTGTGTTATATGTTATTATTATTTTCGTTATTAAGTATAACTATAAAACGAAGATAATAATACCATTTAATAAAGTAGAGTTGTCAAATAAAGTAATATTTATAAATTTATTTGACAACTCAATTTTATTATACGTTATTATAATTTTCGTTATTAAATACAACTACCAAACGAAGATAATAATAACATTTAACAAAATAGAGTTGTCTAATAAGTGTGTAATTATTACTTTATTTGACAAAACTATTTTATTATATGTTATTTTACAACTCTATTTTATTATCTTCATTATTAAGTACAACTACAAAACGAAGATAATAATAATAATATTTATTAAAATAGAGTTGTCTAATAAATATCTAATTATTACTTAATTTGACAACTCTATTTTATTATATGTTACTATTATCTTCGATATGAAGTATAACTACATTATTGAGAAAATGGAGTACCTGAATATCCTTATAGCATTTGTTTCCTAAATTTATAATTGTGTTACGTGTTTTAGGTATGATTTCAAATACTAGCCATTGGCTGGTTCGAAAAAACGGATTTCCATTCATTTTTATTGGATGGTACGTGTAACAACTCAATTGCTTGTTACCATATTTTAATAGTATAATGATGCACTACTATTATTACATGAGTGTTAATATGTGTTCAAATTTCTTTAGGTGTGTCTGTGTGTTTGCCTCAGTAATTGATTTAAATCATTAATATTAACTATATTTAACTTACAAAAATAAATAAATAAAAAATATCTATATATATATACATATATATATAATAATACAAAGAGTGAATTTGTGTTGTTACACTAGTTGTTACCTTTAGCTCTAATAGAATGGGATAATAATAGTAATAATAATAATAATAATAGTAATAATAATAATAATAATAATAAAAATAATAATAATAATAATAATACTAATAATACAATCATAATAATCTATAAATTAGAATATATTAAAATTCTAATTATTTTTAATCATTTGATTTAGGATGTTACACAATCCAGATAAAATCAAGGACCGGAAGACCCTTATAGCATTCTTTAACTAAATTCATAATTGTTTCAGGTTCTGTGCAAATTTCAAACACTAGCCATCGTCATTTCCAAAACTACAGATATTGGTCCATTTTTGTTCGGTGGGACGAAAACCACCTGAAAAGTCAAGATTAAATCAAGGATCGGGAGACCCTTCTAGTATTCTTCTCCTAATCTTATAACTGTGTTTTTGGTTTCACATTAGAATTCCAACACTAGCCTCCGTCAGGTCCAAAAATACGGATTTCAGTCCATTTTTGTCAGGGGGTACGAAAATCGCCTAAAAAGTCCAGATGAAATCGAGGACCGAAGACCCTTATAGAATTATTCTCCTAAGTTTATAACTATGTATCAGGTTCCGCGTTAGATTTCAGACACTAGCCATCGTATGGTCCGAAAATATAGATTTTTGTCGATTTTTGTCGATTTTTGTGGGGTGGTCCTAAAATACGGATTTCAGTCTAATTTTGTCGAAGGGTACGAAAATTGCCCGAAAAGTCCAGATGTAAACGAATACCGAGAGACCCTTATAGCATTATTCTTCTAAATTTATAATTGTGTTTTTTGTCAGATTTTGTTGGGTGGTACGAAAATCGTCTAAAAAGTGAAGATGAAATCAGGGACCTGAAGACCCTTATAGCAATCTTCTCCTAAATTTATAACAGTGTTTCAGGGTCTGCATCACATTTCAAACACTAGCCATTGTCTTGTCTAAAAATAAGAATTTCGGTTCCTTTTTGTCAGGTGGTACGAAAGTCGCCCAAAAAGTCCAGATGATATTGATGATCGAGAAACCTTTATAGCATTCTTCTTCTAAATTTAAAATTGTGTTTCGAGTTTCGGATTAGATTTCAAACACTAGCCATCGTCTGGTTCGAAAATATGGATTTCGTTCGATTTTTGTCATGTGGAACAGAAATCGCCTGAAAAGTCCATATGAAATCGAGGACCGGGAGACCCTTTTATCATTCTTCTCCTAAATTTATAATTGTATTTTGGGTCAAATTTCAAATACTAGCCATCGTCTGATACGAAAATATGAATTTCGGTCCATTTTTTCGGGGTGGTACGAAAATCGCATGAAAGGTCTAGATGAAATCGAGAACTGGGAGACCCTTATATCATTCTACTCCTAAACTTTAAATTGTGTTTTGGGTTTCGAGTTTCGGTATAACGGTGTTTCGAGTTCTCGTAAGATTCTAAACACTAGCCGTTGTCTTGTTTGAAAATATGAATTTCAGTCCATTTTTGTTAATTGGTACAAAAAACGCCCGAATACTCCAAATGAAATCGAGGACTGGGATCGATTGTAAATTTCCAATACTAGCCATCGTCTTGTCAAACAATTGGAATTTCGGTCAATTTTTATCGGGTGGTAGGAAAATCATACAAAAAGTCAAGATGACACCCAAGATCCGGAGACCCTTATAGCGTTCTTTTCCTAAATTTATCTTTGTGTTTTAGGTTCCGCGTAAGATTTCAAACACTAGCCATCGTCTGGTCCTAAACTACGGATTTAGGTCCATTTTAATTAGGTGGTACGAAAATCGGCCAAAAATTCCAGATGAAATGATGGATATGGAGACCCTTATAGCATTCTTCTCCTAAATTTATAACTATTTTTCGAGTTCCGGATCAGATTTCAAACACTAGCAACTGTGTGGTCGGAAAATATGGATTTCGGTCCATTAGTTGCCCGAAAGGTCTAGATGAAATCGAGGACCAAGAGACCCTTATAGCTTTTTTCTCCTTAATTTATAACTTTGTTGGGGGTTTGGCATCAGATTTCAAATACCTGCCATCTTCTGTTTCGAAAATTTGAGTTTCGGTCCATTTTTGTCTAGTGGTACGAAAATCGCCCGAAAAGTCCAGATCAAATCGAGGACCAAGAGACCCTTATAGTATTCTTCTTCTACATTTATAACTTAGTTTCGGGTGGTACGATAATTGCCCAAAAAGTCCAACTGAAATCGAGGACCGGGAAACCCTTATAACATTCTCCTAAAACTATAACTGTGTTTTTGGTTCTACAACAGATTTCAAATACTAGCCATTGTGTGGTTCGAAAGTACAGATTTCGATCCGATTTTGTATGGTGGTATGAAAATCGCCTGAAATGTCCAAATGATATTGAGGAGTCGAAGACCCTTAGAGCATCCTTCTCCTAAATTTATAACCGTGTTTCAGGGTCCGCGTCAAATTTGAATCATTAGCCATCGTATAAACCACAAATCCTAAACTCTAATCCCTTAACGTTATTTCATAAACCCGAAACATGGTTTTTTAAACCCTAAACAACCTAACACACTAAAACCTAAAAAAATATAGTTGACAATTAAAGATGTAATTATTACTTTATTTCACAACTCAATTTTATTATATGTTATTTTTATCATCGTTATGAATTAAAACTATAAAATGAATAGAGTTGTCAAATAATAACCTATAATAAAACAAATTGTCAAATAAAGATGTAATTATTACTTTATTAGAAAATAATATTTTATTATATGTTATTATTATCTTCGGTATGAAAAACAAATACAAAACGAAGATAATAATAACATATAATACAATATAGTTGCCAAATAAATATCTAATTATTATTTTATTTGAAAACTCTATTTAATTATATTTTATTATTATCTTCGTTTTATTGTTTTACTTCATAACAAAGATAATAATAACATATAATCAAAACAGTTGTCAAATAAAGTAAAAATTACATAAAGTAATATTTACAAATTTATTTGAAAACTTAATTTTGTGATATTTTGTTGTAACTTTAGTTATTAAGTACAACCACAAAACGAAGATAATAATAACATTTAATAAAATAGAGTTGTGTAATAAATAAGTAAATATTATTTATTATATGTTATTATTATCTTTGTTAAAAAGTACAACTATATAACGAATATAATAATAACATATAAAAAAGTAGAGCTGTCAAATAAAACAATAATTACATATTTATTTGACAGCTCAATTGTGTTATATGTTATTATTATTTTTGTTATTAAGTATAACTATAAAACGAAGATAATAACACCATTTAATAAAGTAGAGTTGTCAAATAAAGTAATATTTATAAATTTATTTGACAACTCAATTTTATTATACGTTATTATAATTTTTGTTATTAAATACAACTACCAAACGAAGATAATAATAACATTTAACAAAATAGAGTTGTCTAATAAGTATGTAATTATTACTTTATTTGACAAAACTATTTTATTATATGTTATTTGACAACTCTATTTTATTATATGTTATTATTATCTTCGTTATTAAGTACAACTACAAAATTACGAAGATAATAATAATAATATTTATTAAAATTGAGTTGTCTAATAAATATTTAATTATTACTTTATTTGACAACTCTATTTTATTATATGTTGCTATTATCTTCGATATGAAGTATAACTACATTATTGAGAAAATCGATTACCTGAATATCCTTATAGCATTTGTTTCCTAAATTTATAATTGTGTTACGTGTTTTATGTATGATTTCAAATACTAGCCATCGGCTGGTCCGAAAAAACGGATTTCCGTTCATTTTTATTGGATGGTACGTGTAACACCTCAATTGCTTGTTACCTTATTTTAATAGTATAATGATACACTACTATTATTATATGAGTATTAATATGTGTTCAAATTTCTGTAGGTGTGTCTGTGTGTTTGCCTTAGTAATTGATTTAAATAATTAATATTAACTATATTTAACTTACAACAATAAATAAATAAAAAATATCTATATATATATATATATATATAAAATAATACAAAGAATGAATTTGTGTTGTTACACTACTTGTTACCTTTAGCTCTAATAGAAATGGGATAATAGTAATAATAATAATAATAATAATAATAATAATAATAATAATAATAATAATAGTAATAATAATAATAATAATAATAATAATAATAATAATAATAATAATAATTATCATCATCATAATAATAATAATCATAATAATAATAATATCAATAATAATAATAATAATAATAATTATAATAATTATAATAATAATAATAATAACCTAGGCTAATACTAGGTATATATAGAGGAGCGCTAGTTCTCACATTAGGAAGCAGAGATTAGCACGGATCCGCCTTTCATCATCACCAAAACCATAAGGTATTCTTCCTCTCTGTACCTTGATTGAAATATGTAGTAGTAATAGGCAGATTTTTTTAGTGCTAATTTGAGTATTCCCTTTAAATTATAATAACAATTTCCTTCCATTTGAACTATATTCCTGAAGCAATGTTTTCACAAATTTAGCGGCGATAGCAAACAACATTTGGATTTTTGTAATATTTTATCAGGTATTCAAGCCTAATGCATTGCTAAATCATTTCCTTAAACAATGATTTACCGTCCTTTCCATATTTTATTTGATAATTTAGGTTCGTAATTAAAATAAGATACTAACTATATTTTATTTATTAGTTATATTATGTTTGAATACCAATTATTTATAGAAATAGGAGAAATGCATCGGTACTATTTATTTTCCTCTATAAAGTGAGTATATTTTATGTACCTATTCATATTTTTCTATAGTACTTTGAAATTAAGTTTGGATTATGAAATTGGGCATGTGTCGTTTTTATTTTAATTATTTTGTATTGATAAAGTTGCTAATTATATTTCACAAAATGGTCCAAATACCAATTAATTCTTGCTGATTTCTGAAACAAAGAACTTGCACATATCACTTCATTTAATTTAACAAATTTATTTTTTTACATGTTTACTTTGTTATTTCATAGTTCATGTTATTTGTATTCCTTAATACTATTTACAATATTATTATTAGCATACTTATTTTAGCATACTACATTGAGTTTAAATAAATAAAGATAAATTAATGTTTGGATCAAATAATATGAGCTCTTGTTGAATACAACTTCTCTAGACATTTCTCTGTTGTTTTATCTATAAATTCCCTTTTAGATAAACATGTGCAATTGTATTCTCTATCTTATATCTATATATATATAAATAAATAAATAATCTCAATTTGTTTAACATCCAAAGACTTGAGTTATTCTAATTATAATTTAAAATTGTTATAGTGTTCATTGCATCGTAAATTTTTAAGATAACATATACTGCATTTATATAAACGTGTCTACAGTTTAAAATTTATATCTTAAAGAATCTAATTCTATTCGTGTAGCCAATAGCTTTGTTACTTTCCTTTCAATACATACCATATATTGTTAGAATATTGTAATATCAAAATCATACATACACTATATTTATTTAGTAATATATAATTACGTTATTTTTCATTTATTTTAAATAACATGTCTATTTATATTAATATAAGCATAAGCATGTATAGTATTATATATATAT
>NC_021164.2:13800507-13809960 GCF_000331145.2 Cicer arietinum | reverse complement strand
ATTTATTCATTTACTAATTTATTTATTTATCATTTATTTTATTTTATTATTTATTTATTTATTTATTCATTTATTTATAGTAAGTAATTTATTTGTATTTGGTGGTTGTGTGGCTATAATTCCCTCGCGGACTATTAGAGACGACGACCGACAAAGAAAAACGACCCGTTAGCATATCAGAGTAATTGGACGAAATGTTCAGTCGGGGTAAGGGGTGAGATGAGGTTCAATTTTATGAGTATAAAATAACGTGAGATGAACGGGAATGCTGAAATTCCCAGATGTTCATTCGGGGCTTACTACATACAGTTGAGCCCAATTGAGTTATAATAATTAATTAATAAAATGTGAAAGGTAATAGTGAGGACTAAAATATAATTTAGCAACCTATAGAATTGCCGTGAATTTATTTATATCAAGATTGCATGCCGTCTGATTTTATGAATACTATGTTGATTGTTACTATGTGAATGAGATGTACTGGAGTGTTCTTGCTACTTAAATGAAATTGTGATATTACTTGAATGTGCAATTTGTTTGATCTTTTATTTTGTTATTGATAAGACTGGATGATGCATTGTGAGTAGTGCAAACCAAAATATTGGATTATATTGTGATTGACTGATATACATATATAATGATGAATGTGGTGAAGTCAAACTGAAATTTATTGGGTTGTGATTTTGGAGTTATACCTATTTTGTCATCATATAGGGAGGGTTTGGCAAACCTAGTGATTCAGGGAAGTACAACTGAATGAGCCTGATCGTGGAGGGCTACAGTCGAACTGTAAGGTAAGACTGAAAGACCTTGGGGTACCTCTAGTGGGGAATTCCTAAGTGGATTAGTGGGTTATTCCGTAAGGCCGGGAGCTACCGTGCAACACAAGAGTACCTCGACCGTCGCGTATATGTGTCTTGGGTTGAGTTGAGGGGATCTATGAGGACTTGGCCATTCATGAATTGTTCGTCCGCTCTTGTAGTGGCATAGTATCAGGCCTCCTAGCCAAGTACTTCGGAGTAGAATTGTACCAAATGATGAAGTATAGAGTATATGACATGCATAGCATTTCGTCCTTGTGATTGTCTTATTGTGAATGAATTTGATGAATCGTTGATATTATACACTTGACTGTTTTTGAGGTTGTCATAATTTGATTGCTTGCGCGTTCTCCTCGTGTATTTTATATTGTTACATAATTTCTATACTCACCCTTCGTTGTTTGTGTTTGGCGTTTGCGACGGATGCAGACGAGTTGTAAGTTGAACGTAATGACTAGTACCGTCAGAGAGGTGGAAGCCATCATGTCTTGGAGACTCTTATTATATGCATTGTGTTGATGTTATTTTGAGCATTTTTATTTTGGGTATTCCCGCTCTTATAGTGACATCGGGTTGGGACTACATTTGCACTTAATTTAAAACATAAGTGTGTGTACTTCAAAAAGGATTATGTTGTCTGATATTGTGATTTCATGTTGTTAAGTGGATGGAACATTTGAATTTATTTGACGTGTTTAGGATTATGTGATACTCTTTATCTTAATAATAAATAAATATGTTTGGAAGTTTTTATATTTAGTTATTTGAAGTTCGCAGTTTTAAAAATATGAAAAAAATTAAATTTGTTTTATTTGGGGATTAGGGTGTCACAGTACGAAAATTGCCCGAAAAGTCCACATGAAAATCGAGGACCAGGAGACCCTTATAGCATTCTTCTCTAAAATTTATAATTGTGTTTCGGGTTCCACATCAGATTTTAAACACTAGTTATCATCTAGTCCGAAAATAAGGATTTCATTCCATTTTTGTTGGGTGGTACGAAAATCGCCAGAAAAGTCAAGATGATATCGAGGACTGGGAGAATCATATAACATTCTTCTCATAACTTTATAATTGTGTTTTAGGTTCCGCGTCATATTTCAAACACTAGCCATCGATTTGTCTGAAAATACGAATTTCAGTCCATTTTTGTCGTGTGGTACGAAAATCGCTTGAAAACTCTAGATGAAATCGAAGATCTAGACACCCTTATAGCATTATTCTCCTAAATTTATAATTGTGTTTCAGGTTATGCGTCAAATCTCAAACACTAGCCATTTTCTAGTTCGAAAATACATATTTCGGTCCCTTTTTGTTGGGAGGTACGAAAATCGATCGAAAAGCCCAGATAAAATCAAGGATCGAGAGACCATTATAGCATTCTTCTACTAAATTGATAAATGTGTTTTGGGTTCTATGTTAGATTTCAAACACTACCTATCGTCTGGGCCCAAGATACAGATTTCAGTCCATTTTTGTCTGGTGGTACGAAAATCGCCCTAAAAGTCCAAATAAAATCGAGGACCGGGAGACCCTTATTGCATTCTTCTACTAATTTTTAACACTGTCTCGGGTTCCACATCATATTTTAAACACTAACCATCGTGTGGTCCAAAAATACGGATTTCAGTCCATTTTTCTCGAATAATACGAAAATCTCCCAAAAAGTTCAGATTATATCGGGGACTAGGAGACCCTTATAGAATTATTTTCCTAACTTTAAAATTGTGTTTCAGGTTCCGCGTTAGATTACAAACACTAGCTATCGTTTGCTCCGAAAATACGGATTTCAGTCAATTTTTGTCGTGTGGTACCAAAATCGCCTAAAAAGTCCATATGAAATCGAAGACTTGGACACCCTTATAGTATTTTTTCTCTTTAATTTATAACTTATTTTCGTGTTTCGTGTCAGATTTCAAACACTAGCAAGCGTCTGGTCCAAAAATAAGGATTTCAGTCCATTTATGTCTTGTGGTACGAAAGTCGACTAAAAAGTCAAGATGAAATCGCAACTTGGAGACCCTTATAGCATTCTTCTCCTAAATTTATTACTATGATTTGGGTTCCGTGTCAGTTTTCAAATACTAGCCACCATTTGGTCAGAAAATACGTATTTTGGTTCGTTTTTGTCGGTTGGTACGAAAATCGCTCGAAAAGTCCAGTTGAAATTGAGGACAGGGAGACCCTTTTAACATTCTTCTCCTAAATTTATAACTTTGATTCTGGTTTCGCGTCAGATTTCAAACACTAGCCATCGTGTAGTCCGAAAATATGGATTTTGGTCCGTTTTTATCGGGTGGTAGGAAAATCACCTGAAACGTCTAGATGAAATCGAGGACCGAGAGACCCATATAGCATTGTTCTCCTAACTTTATCATTATGTTTCGGGTTTCAGGTTCCTTGTCTAGTTGCAAATACTAGTCTTTGTCTAGTCCGAAAATACGAATTTCGGCCCATTTTTGTTTAGTCGTACGCAAATCGCATGTAAAGTCCAAATGAAAACGAGGACCTGAAGAACCTTATAGCATTCTTCTCCTAAATCTAAAATTGTGTTTCGGGTTTTGGTTTAGATTTCAAACACTTGCCATCATTTGGTCCGAAAATATGGATTTCGGTCCATTTTTGTTAGGTGGTATGAAAATTGCCCGAAAAGTCCAGATGAAATTGACGACTGCGAGACCCTTATAGCATTCTTCACCTAAACTTATAATTGTGTTTCGAGATCCGTGTTAGATTTCAAATACTAGTGATCGTGTGGTCCGAAAATACGCATTTTGATTCATTTTTGTCAAGTGGTACAAAAATCGCCCGAAAAGTTCAGATGAAACACTAGCCATTGTTTGGCCGGGAAATATGAATTTTAGTTTATTTTTGTCAGGTGGAACAAAAATCGCCCAAACTATTCAGATGAAATTGAGGACCGGGAAACCTTTAAAGCATTATTCTCCTAAATTTATATTTGTTGTTTCTAGTTCAGGATTATATTTCAAACACTAGCCGTTGTCTTGTCTGAAAATACGGATTTCGGTCCATTTTTGTTAGATGGTACGAAAATCGCCCGAAAAGTTCAGATGAAACACTAGCCATTGTCTTGTCTGAAAATACGGATTTCGGTCCATTTTTGTTAGATGGTACGAAAATCGCCCGAAAAGTTCAGATGAAACACTAGCCATTGTCTTGTCTGAAAATACGGATTTCGGTCCATTTTTGTTAGATGGTACGAAAATCGCATGAAAAGTCCAAAGGAAATCGAGGACCTAGAGACTCTTGAACAATTTCTCTCCTAGATTTATAACTGCGGTTCGGGTTCCCCGTTAAATTTCAAACACCAGCCATCGTTCGGTACAAAAATACAAATTTCGATTAATTTTTGTAGGGTGGTATGAAAATCACTCGAAAAGTCCAGATGAAATCCACTATCTGGAGACCGTTATAGCGTTCTTTTCCTAAATTTATATTTGTCTTTCAAGTTCCGCATAAGATTTCAAACACTGGCCATCGTTTGGTCCCAAAGTAAAGATTTTGGTCCATTTTAATCGAGTGGTACGAAAATCAGCCGAAAATTCCAGATGAAATCGAGGTCCAGGAGACCCTTAAAGCATTCTTCTCATAAATTTGTAACTATGTTTCGGGTTCGGAGTCATATTTCAATCACTAACCATCGTCTGGTCCAAAAATATGAATTTTGGTCCATTTTGTCGGGTGGTATGAAAATTGTTGGAAACATCTAGATGAAATCGAGGACAGAGAGACCATTATAGAATCCTTCAACTAAATTTATAATTTTGTTTCGGGTTCCACGTCAGATTTAAAATAATAGTCATCGTCGGGTCCGAAAATACGGATTGCGGTCCATTTTTTTGAGGTAGTACGATAATCACCCAAAACGTCTAGATGAAATCGACGACCCGAAGACGCTTATAGCATTCTTCTCCTAAATTTATAATTGTGTTTAGGATTTCGCGTCAGATTTCAAATACTAACTATCATCTTGTACGAAAATATGGATTTCCGTCCATTTTTGTCAGGTAGTACAAAAATTGCCCGAAAAGTCCAGATGACATCGAGGACCAGAGACCCTTGTAAAATTCCGCGAAAGTTTCTAAACACTTGCCAACGTTTGGTCAAACAATACGGATTTCAATCCATCTTTATCTAGTGGTACAAAAATCCCCCAAAAAGTCTAGATGAAATTGAGGACCGGTATACCCTTGTAACATTCTTCTCCTAAATTTATATTTGTGTTTCGGGTTCAACATCATATTTCAAACACTAGCCATCGTCTGTTACGAAAATACAGATTTTGTTCCATTTTTGTCTGGGGGTACGAAAATCGCCAAAAAAATCCAGATGAAATCGAGGACCGGAAGACCCTTGTAGAATTCTTCTCATACATTTATAACTATGTTTTGGGTTCCGCATTTGTTTTCTAAAACTAGCCATCATTTGGTCCGAAAATACGGATTTTGATCCATTTTGTAGGGTGGTACGATAAATGCATGAAAAGTCCATATGAAATCGAGGATCGGGATACCCTTATAGCATTCTTCTCCTAAATCTATAAATGTGTTTCGGGTTCCACGATATATTTCAAACACTAGCCATCGTTTGGTCCAAAAATACGGATTTCAATCCGCTTTTGTCCGATGGTACGAAAATCGTCCGAAAATGCCAAATGAAATCGAGGACCCGGAAACCCTAACATTCTTCTCCTAAATTAATCACTGTGTTTCGGGTTCCGCATCAGATATTAATCACTAGCCATCGCCTAAACCCGAAATCCTAAATCCTAATCCCTAAACGTGATTTCTTAAACCCTAAACATGATTTTTTTTAAACCCTAAACATCCTAACACACTAAACCCTAATAAAATAGAGTTGACAATTAAAGATGTAATTATTACTTTATTTGACAACTCTATTGTATTATATGTTATTATTATCTTCCTTATGAATTAAAACTATAAAACGAAGATAGTAATAACATATAGGCTAAATACCACTCGTGGTCCCTTAACTTTATTTTAGTTTAACGTTTTAGTCATTTATCTACTTTTTTTTTCGATTTGGTCTTTTATTTCAATTTTAAGTGACAATTTGATAATTTATGTTTTAAAATGTCAACAATGTTATCCTTATTTTTTCCAAAAATTCATAAAAAATTTCAAACAAAACACATAAAATTAATTATCATCCTCAATATAATACAATTTCATCAAATTCATAACTTAAATCTTTATATAAACTCATATTTTCATCTCTAACACTATCAAATAAAGAATGACAAATATGTGTTTATTTGAGTTACAAATTTGATGAAATTTGTTTTATATTAAAAAATATAATTAATTTTATGGGTTTTGTTTAAAAATTTTGATGAAATTTTGAATTTTTGTAAAAAAAAAGGATAACATTGTAGACCCTTTAAAACATAAAAGATTAAATTGTCACTTAAAATTAAAATAAATGACCAAATAGGAAGAAAAAAATAAGATAAGGGACTAAAATGTTAACTGAAATTAACTTAACGGACCACGAGTGGTATTTAGCCTAACATATAATAAAATAGAGTTGTCAAATAAATATGTAATTATTACTTTATTTCACAACTCTAATTTATTATATGTTATTATTATTTTCGTTATATAGTTGTACTTCATAACGAAAATAATAATCACATTTAATAAAATAGAATTGTCAAACAAATATAATAACGAAGATAATAATAACATATAATAAAATAGAGTTGTCAAATAAAGTAATAATTACATCTTTATTTGAAAACTCGATTTTGTTATATGTTTTTATTATATGTTATTATTATCTTCATTTTAAAGTTTGCCTGCATAACGAAGATAGTAAAAACATATAATAAAATTGAGTTGTCACATAAATATATAATTATTTCTTTATTTGATAATTCTATTTTATTATATGTTATTATTATCTTCGTTTTATAGTTTGACTTCATAAAGAAGATAGTAATAATATATAATAAAATAGAGTTGTCAAATAAATATGTAATTATTACTTTATTTCACAACTCTAATTTATTATATGTTATTATTATCTTCGTTTTATAGTTTTATTTCATAACAAATATGATAATAACATATAGTAAAACAGAGTTGTCAAATAAAGTAATAATTATATATTCATTTGACAACTTTATTTTATTAGGGTTTAGTGTGTTAAGCTGTTTAGGGTTAAAAAAAATCATGTTTAGGGTTTCAGAAATCACATTTAGTGATTGGGGTTTAGAGTTTAGGGTTCAGGATTTAGGGTTAACAGTTTAGGGTTTAGGACTCAGGGTTTAAGGTTTAGGATTAAGGTTTAGGATTTAGGATTTTGGCCTTAAGGTTATGTGTTTAGTATTAAGGGTTATCTTCATAACAAAGAATAACTACAAAACAAAGATAATAGTAACATATTATAAACTTAAGTTGTCCAATAAAGATATAATTAATACTTTATTTGAAAATAATATTTTATTATATATTATTATTATGTTCGTTATAAAAAATACAAAACAAAGATGATAATAACATATAATAAAATAGTGTTTTCAAATAAATATTTAATTATTACATTATTTGACAACTCTATTTTATTATATGTTATTATTATCTTCGTTACGAAGTAAAACTAATAAACGAAGATTATAGTAAAATAGAGTTGTCAAATAAATTAATAATTATATATTTGTTTGACAACTCTATTTTATTATATGTTATTACTATCTTCGTTTTGTAGTTGTACTAAATAAAGAAAATAATAATAACATATAACAAAATTGAGTTATAAAATAAATATGTATATATTCCTTTATTTGACAACTATATTTTACTATATCTTATTATTATCTTTGTTATGAAGTAAAACTATAAAACGAAGATAATAATAACATTAATTAAAATAGAGATGTCAAAAAATGTAATAATTAAATATTTATTTGACAACTCTAATTTATTATATGTTATCATTTTCTTCGTTTTTTATTTATTTTACAACTAAATTTTATTATATGTTATTATTGAGTTGTCAAATAAAAATGTAATTATTACTTGATTTGACCACCCATTTTTATTATATTTTATTATTATATTCGTCATTACTTATTTGTTTAACAACTCTAATTTATTATATGTTATAATTATCTTCATTCTTAAGTATAACTATAAAACGAAGTTAATAATAACATATAACAAAATTGAGTTGTCAAATAAATATGTAATTATTACTTTATTTGACAACTCTATTTTATTATATGTTTCTATTATCTTCGTTATGAAGTACAACTACATGATGAAGATAATTGTATCATATAATAAAATAGAGTTGTCAAATAAAATAATAATTACATATTTATTTGACAACTCTATTTTATTATATGTTTCTATTATCTTCGTTATGAAGTACAACTACATGATGAAGATAATTGTATCATATAATAAAATAGAGTTGTCAAATAAAATAATAATTACATATTTATTTGACAACTCTATTTTATTATATGTTTTTATTATCTTCGTTATGTAGTTGTTCTTCATAACAACCTAACACACGAAACTTGATTTTTTAAACCCTAAACAGCCCAACACACTAAACCCTAACAAAATAGAGTTTTTAAATAAAGTAATTAATACATACTTATCTTCGTTTTACAGTTTAATGTCATTACAAAGATAATAATAACATATAATAAAAAAAAGTTCTCAAATAAAGTAAAAATTACATAAAGTAATATTTACAAATTTATTTGAAAACTCAATTTTTTATATGTTGTTATAATTTTCGTAAGTAAGTACAACTTCAAAATGAAGATAATAATAACATTTAATAAAATACAGTTGTGTAATAAATAAGTAATTATTACTTTATTTGAAAACACTATTTCATTATATGTTATTATTATCTTCATTTTATAGTTTTACTTCATAACGAAAATAATAATAACATATATTAAAATTAAATTTATCAAATAAATATGTAATTATTCTTTTATTTGACAACTATATTGTTTTATAAGTTATTATCTTCATTATATAGTACTACTGTATAACAAAGAAAATAATAACATATAATAAAATAGACGTGTAAAATAAAGTAATGATTACATATTTATTTGACAACTCAATCGTATTATTTGTTATTATAATTACATTTAATAAAATAGAGTTTTTAAATAAAAATCATTTAATAAAATTGAGTTGTGTAATAAATAAGTAAATATTACTTTATTTGACAACTCTATTTTATTTTATGTTAATATTATCTTTGTTAAAAAGTTCAAGTACATAACGAAGATAATAAGAACATATAATAAAACAGAGTTGTCAAATAAAGTAATAATTACATATTTATTTGACAGCTGAATTGTGTTGTATGTTATTATTATTTTCGTTATTAAATACAACTACAAAACAAAGATAATAATAACATTTAATAAAATAGACTTGTCAAATAAAATAATATTTACATAATTATATGACAACTCAAATTTGTTATATGTTATTATAAATTCGTTATTAAGTACAACTACAAAACGAATATCATAATAACATTTAATAAAATATAGTTGTACAATAAATAAGTAATTATTACTTTATTTGAAACCACTATTTTATTATAT
>NC_021164.2:13795477-13800155 GCF_000331145.2 Cicer arietinum | reverse complement strand
AATAACATAAAGCAAAATTGAGTTGTGAAATAAACTTGTAAATATTACTTTATTTCACATTATTTGACAACACTATTTTATTTTAAAGTAATAATTACATATTTATTTGATGGATCAATTGTGTTATATGTTATTATTGTTTTCGTTACTAAGAACAACTATAAAACAAAAATAATAATAACAGTTAATTAAATAGAGTTGTGAAATAAAGTAATATTTACAAGTTTATTTCACAACTCAATTTTGCTTTATGTTATTATAATTTTCGTTATTAAGTAAAACTACAAAATCAAGACAATAATAACATTTAATAAAATAGAGTTGTGTAATAAATAAGTAATTATTACTTTATTTGATAACACTAATTTGTTATTTGTTATTATTATCTTTGTTTTATTGTTTTACTTCATACCGAAGATAATAATAACATATAATAAAATTGAGTTTATCAAATAAATATGTAATTATTACTTTATTTGACAACTCTATTTGATTATATGTTATTATTATCTTCGTTTTATAGATGCGTAATAAAATATAGTTGTCTAATAAATAAGTAATTATTACTTATTTGATAACTCTATTTTATTATATACAATTGTTATTATTACAATTATATAACAAAGATAATGATAACATATAATAAAATAGAGTTGTCAAATAAAACAATAATTACATATTTATTTGACAGCTCAATTGTATTATATGTTATTATTATTTTCATTATTAAGTATAAGTACAAAACAAAGATAATAATACCATTTAATAAAGTAGAGTTGTCAAATAAAGTAATATTTACAAATTTATTTGACAACTGCATTTTGTTATTCATTATTATAATTTTTGTTATTAAAGACAACTACCAAACGAAGATAATAATAACATTTAACAAAATAGAGTTGTCTAATAAATATGTGATTATTACTTTATTTGACAACACTATTTTATTATATGTTATTATTATCTTCGTTTTATAGTTTTACTTTATAACTAAGATAATAATAATATATAAAAAAATAGAGTTGTTAAATAAATATGTAATAATTAATTTACAACTACAAATCGAAGATAATAATAATATTTAACAAAATAGAGTTGTCTAATAAATATGTAATTATTATTTTATTTAACAACTCTATTTTCGATATGAAGTACTACTACCTAATTAAGGAAATCGAGTACTGGGATACCCTTATAGCATTGTTTTCTAAATTTATAATTGTGTTTCGTCTGGTCCGAAAAAATGGATTTATGTTCATTTTTGTTGGATGGTACGAAATCGCCCCAAAAGTCCACTGGAAATCAAGGACCGCGAGACCCTTATAGCACCCTTCTCCTAAATTTTTAACTGTGTTTCGGGTTTCACATCAGATTTTAAACTCTTGTTATCATCTAGTCCGAAAATAAGCATTTCATTCCGTTTTTGTTTAATGGTACGAAAATCACCCGAAAAGTCAAGATGATATCTAGGACTGGAAGAACCTTATAGCATTCTTCTCCTAACTTTATAATTGTGGTTCGGGTTCTGCGTCAGATTTCAAACACTTGCCATCGATTTGTTTGAAAATATGGATTTCGGTCCATTTTTCTCGTGTGGTACGAAAATTTCCTGAAAACTCTAGATGAAATTGAAGACCTAGAGACCCTTATAGCATTCTTATCCTTAATTTATAATCGTGTTTCGCGTTTCGCATCCGATTTCAAACACTAGCATTCATCTGGCACCAAAATATGGATTTCGGTCCATTTAAAATATCATGTTTAGGGTTTCTGAAATCACGTATACGGATTAGGGTTTAAAGTTTAGGGCTCCGGATTCAGGGTTAAAAGTTTAAGTTTTAGGGTTCAGTGTTTAAGGTTTAGGATTTAGGGTTTTGGGTTTTAGGTTCGGTGTTTAGTATTTAGGGTTATCTTCATTGTGAAGTATGACTACAAAACGAAGAATATAAAAACATATAATAAAACAAATTGTCAAATAAAGATGTAATTATTACTTTATTTGAAAATAATGATTTATTATATGTTATTATTATCTTCGTTTTATAGGTTTATTACATAACAAAGATAATAATAACATATAATAAAACAGAGTTGTCAAATAAAGTAAAAATTACATAAAGTAATATTTACAAATTTATTTGACAAATCAATTTTGTTATATGTTGTTATAATCCTTGTTATTAAGTACAACTATAAAATGAAGATAATAATAACATTTAATAAAATAGAGTTGTGTCATAATTCAATAATTATTACTTTAATTAACAACACTATTTCATTATATGTTATTATAATCTTCGTTTTATAGTTTTACTTCGTAACAAAGATAAAAATTACATATAATAAAATTCAGTTTATCAAATAAATTTGTAACTATTACTTTATTTGACAATTCTATTTTATTATACGTTCTTATTATCTCCATTAAAAAGTACTACTATATAAAGGAGAAATTAATAACATATAGCAAAATAGATTTGTCAAAATAAACTAATAATTACATATTTATTTGACAACTCAATTTTGTTATATGTTATTATTGTTTTCGTCATTAAGTACAACTAAAAAAACGAAGATAATAATAACATTTAACACAATAGATTTGTGTAATAAATAAGTAAATAACGAAAAAAATAATTATTATATGTAATTATATCATTATATGTAATTATTATCTTCGTTTTATATGTAATTATTATATGTAATTATTATATAACGAAATAACTCTATATTATTATATGTAATTATTATCTTCGTTTTAAAGTACTACTATATAACGAAAAAAATAATAACGTATAAAAAATATTATTATTTTCGTTAATAAGTACAACTACAAAACGAAGATAATAATAACATTTAATAAAATAGAGTTCTGTAATAATTAAGTTATTATTACTTTATTTCACAACTCTATTTTATTATATGTTATTATTATATTCGTTATAAAATACAAAAATATAACCAAGATAATAATAACCTATAATAAAATAGAGTTGTAAAATAAAGTAATAATTACATTTTTATTCGACAGATCAATTGTGTTATATGTTATTATTATATTCTTAATAAAATTCAAAAATATAACCAAAAAAATAATATACTAAAATAAAATAAAGTTGTAAAATAAAGTAATAATTACATTTTTATTCGACAGATCAATTGTGTTATATGTTATTATTATTTTTGTTATTAATAACAACTACAAAACGAACATAATAATAACAATTAATAAAATAGAGTTGTCAAATAAAGTAACATTTACAAATTTATTTGACAACTCAATTTTGTTATATATAATTATAATTTTCGTTATGAAGTAAAACAATAAAACAAAGATAATAATATAACATATAATAAAATAGTGTTGTCAAATAAAGTGTTAATTACTTATATATTAACATTTTAATTTTATTAAATGTTATTATTATCTTTTTTTTGTAGAAATACTTAATAACGAAAATTATAATAACATATAACAAAATTGAGTTATCAAATAAATTTGTATATATTACTTTATTTGACAACTCTTATTTTATTAAATGTTATTACTATCTTTATTTTGTAGTTGTACTTCATAACGAAAATAATAATAACATATAATAAAATAGAATTGTCAAATAAAGTAATAATTACCTATAACAAATACACAACTCTATTTTATTAAATATTATTATTATCTTCATTATGTAGCTTTACTTAATAACGAAAATTATAATAACATATAAGAAAATTGAGTTGTCAAAAAAATTTGTAAATTATAATAACATATTATCTTCCTTTTGTAGTTGTATTTAATAATGAAAATAATAATAAAATATAACACAATTGAGCTATCAAATAAATATGTAATTACTACTTTATTTCAAAACTCTATTTTACCATATGTTATTATTATATTCGTTATATAGTTGTATTTTATGACAAAAATTATAATAACATACAATAAAGTTATGTTGTCAAATAAATTTGTAAATATTACTTTATTTGACAACTCTAATTTATTAAATGTTATTACTATCTTCGTTTTGTAGTTGTACTTTACAGCGAAAATAATAATAACATATAACTCAATTGAGCTGTCAAATAAATATCTAATTATTACTTTATTTGTCAAATTTATTTTATTATATATTATTATTATCTTCGTTATGAAGTAAAACTATAAAACGAAGATTATAAGATAACAAATAATAAAATAGTGTTGTTAAATAAAATAATATTTACTTTTTGATTACACATTTCTATTTTATTAAATGTTATTATTATCTTCGTTTTATAGTTGTACTTAATGACGAAAATTATAACAACATATAACAAAACTGAGTTGTCAAATAAATTTGTAAAAATTACTTTATTTGACAACTCTACTTTTTTTAAATGTCATTATTATCTTCGTTTTGTAGTTGTACTTAATAACAAAAATTATAACAACTTATAACAAAATTGAGTTGTCAATTAAATTTGTAATTATTACTTTATTTGAAAACTCTATTTTATTAAATGTTATTATTATCTTCGTTTTGTATTTGTACTCATTCACAAAATAAATAATAACATATTACAAAATTGAGTTGTCAAATAAACAAATAATTATATATTTATTTGACAACTCTATTTTATTATATGACAAAGTCCAATAAAGTATTTTCAGTCCTCGAGGAAATACGTATTTTGGAAC
>NC_021164.2:13794734-13795169 GCF_000331145.2 Cicer arietinum | reverse complement strand
AATAAACAAATAATTATTTATTTATTTGACAACTCTATTTTATTATATGACAAAGTCCAATAAAGTATTTTCAGTCCTCGAGGAAATACGTATTTTGGAACCAGACGATGGCTAGTGTTTGAAATCTGACGCGGAGCCTGAAACATATTTATAAATTTAGGCGAACAAAATTTATAAAGGTCTCCTAGTCCTCGATTTCATCTTGACTTTTTGGGTGATTTTCGTACCACCCGATAAAATGGACGTAAATCGTATTTAGAGACTAGATGATGGCTAGTTTTTGAAATCTAACGTGGAGCCTGAAACACGGTTATAAATTCAGGAGAAATTTTTTATAAGGGTGTCCCGGTCCTCGGTATCATGTGTTCTTTTGGGGAAATTTAAAGTGTCACCGGAAACACAATTATAAATTTAGGAGAAAAATTCTACAAGGGT
>NC_021164.2:13793387-13794483 GCF_000331145.2 Cicer arietinum | reverse complement strand
AGAAACCCGAAACACAATTATAAATTTAGGAGAGGAATGTTATAAGGGTCTCTAGGTCGTCCATTTCATTTACACTTTTCATTGGATTTGTTAACCACCACGAAAATAGACCAAAATTTGTATTTTTGGACAAGACAATGGCTAATGTTTGAAATCTGACGTGGAACCCGAATCATAATTATAAAATTAGTAGAATAATGCTATAAGGGACTCCTAGTCCTCGATTTCATCTAGACTTTTCGGACGATTTTCGTACCACCTGATAAAAATGAACTGAAATCCGTATTTTAAGACCAAGCAATGGCTAGTGCTTGAAATCTGACGCTGAACCCGATACACGGTTATAAATTTTGGAGAAGAATGCTATAAGGGTCTCTCGATCCTCGATTTTCAGATGGACTTTTCTGGCAATTTTCGTACCACCCATAAAAAATGGACCGAAATCCGTATTTTCGGACCAGACGATGGCTGGTGTTTAAATTCTGACCCAGAACCCGAAACATAGTTATAAATTTAGGAGAAAAATGCTATAAGGGTCTCTCGATCCTCGATTTTCAGATGGACTTTTCTGGCAATTTTCGTACCACCCATAAAAAATGGACCGAAATCATAATTTTGGGATTAAACGAAGGCAAGTGTTTATAATCTGAAGCGAACTCGAAACTTAGTTTTAAGTTTAAGAGAAGAATGCTATAAGGGTATCCGAGTCTCCGATTTCATCTGGACTTTTTGGGTGATTTTTGAAACACCCGACAAAAATGGAACGAAATCCATATTTTCAGACCAGACGATGGCTGGTGTTTAAATTCTGACCCAGAACCCGAAACATAGTTATAAATTTAGGAGAACAATGCAATAAGGGTCTTTGGATCCTCGATTTCCTCCGAACTTTTCGGGTGATTTTTCTACCAAACGACAAAAATGGACCGAAATCCGTATTTTCGGACCAGACGATGGCTAGTATTTGAAATCTAACGCGGAACCTGAAACATAGTTATAAATTTAGGAGAAGAATGCTATAAGGGTCTTTGGATCCTCGATTTCATCCGAACTTTTCGGGTGATTTTTCTACCAAACGACAAAAATGGACCGAAAT
>NC_021164.2:13791279-13792786 GCF_000331145.2 Cicer arietinum | reverse complement strand
AAAAAATGGACCGAATTCCGAATTTTCGTACTAGACGATGGCTAGTATTTGAAATCTGACCCAAAATACAATTGTAAATTTAGGAGAAGAATGCTAAAAGGGTCTCCTGATCCTCGATTTTATATGGACTATTTAGGCGATTTTCATTCCACCTGACAAAAATGGATCGAAATCCATATTTATGAACAAGACGATGGCTAGTCTTTGAAATCTAATCCAAAACTCGAAACCTGAAACACAATTTTAAATTTAGGTGAAGAATTCTATAAGGGTCTCCCATTCCTTGATATCATCTGGACTTTTCGAGCGAAAATTGTACCACCCGACAAAAATGGACCGAAATTCATATTTTCGGACAAGACGACGGCTAATGTTTGCAATCTGATGCAGACCCCGAAACAACATTATAAATTTAAGAGAAGAATTCTATAAGGGTCTCCCAGTCCCCGATGTCATCTAGACTTTTCAGGCGATTTTCGTACCACAAGACAAAAATGGAACGAAATCAGTATTTTCAGACCAAATGATGGCTAGTGTTCAAAATCTGACCCGAAACACAATTATAAATTTAGGAGAAGAATGCTTTAAGGGTCTCCGGATCCTCGATTTTATTTGGACTTTTCGAGGGATTTTCGTATGTCGAGACAAAAATGGACCGAAAACCGTAATTTTGGACTAGACGATGGCTAGTTTTTGAAATCTAACATGAAACCCGAAACACAGTCTTAAATGTAGGAGAAGAATTCTATAAGAGTCTTCCAGCCCTCAATTTCATTTGGACTTCTTGGGGATTATCGTACCACTCGACAAAAATGGATAGAAATCTGTATTTTTGGACCAAAACATTGCTAGTGTTTGAAATCTGATGCGGAACCGAAAACATAGTTATTAATTTAGCAGAAGAATTCTAAAAGGGTCTCTAGGTCCTCGATTTCATATGGACTTTTCGGGAGATTTGCATACTTCACAACAAAATGGACTGAAATTCGTAGTTTTAGTTCACACGATGGCTAGTATTTGAAATATGACGCCAAACCCGAAACACCCTTACAAATTTAGGAGAAAAATGCTATAAGGGTCTTCCGGTCCTCGATTTCATTTGGAATTTTCGGGCAATTTTCGTACCACCTAAAAAAAATAGTCTGCAATTTGTATTTTCTAACGAGATGATGGCTAGTGTTTGAAATCTAACCTGAAACACAATTATAAATTTAGGAGAGGCATGCTAAAAGTGTCTCCCACTTCTTATTTTTATTTGGACTTTTTGGGTGATTTTCTTGCCACCCGACAAAAATGGACCAAAATATGTAACATATAATAATATAAAGTTGTTAATATAATATGACTCTAATTTAATTTATGTTATTATTATCCTTGTTTTATTGTTTTACTTTATAACGAATATAATATTAATATATAAAAAAATAGAGTTGTCAAATAAAGTAAATATTACATCTTTATTTTATTAGGTTTTATTGTGTTAGGGAGTTTAGGGTTTAAGAAATAA
>NC_021164.2:13770391-13790703 GCF_000331145.2 Cicer arietinum | reverse complement strand
AGTCTTAAAACTAATATTTTTGACAAAATGAATACACGTATTCAAATATAGATGCTAAGTCAGAAGTAAAAGCCTCACATTTGTATTCGACTACGACCATCTGTAGTCGAATACAAAGCAAGTCAGTAGCTAAATCTTTGCTTATATTTTCGACTACGACCTTTTATAGTCGAATCCAAAGTAAGTCAGTGGCAAATTTCATGAATCTGTATTCGACTACACGAATGGTGTATTCGAATACAAGGTGCAAATTTTGAATAAATCTGAACGTTACAAAGAGGTGTATTCGAATACACACATCATGTATTCGAATACAACTGGAAGCAATACAATTTTTCAGATATGAAATGGCTCCAGTTCATTGTATTTGTTCATCAAACCTCTTGGATCATTGGCCACGAATCTTAAGAGATGTTTATGGAGTATAAATACACCATAACTTCATATCAAACACTACACAATCCTTGAATCAATACCTTGAATAACTTTGAACAAAATTCTGCTTTTTACAAAGTACTTGCATTTCATTTTCATATCATTCAGAAAGGTTCTCAAAGTACTTGAAGTATTATTGGATAGAAATCATTATACCTTTCCTCTATCCTTATTCCAAATCATATTGTATCACTTGTAAAAGAAAGTAGTACTTTCTTAAAGTAGCTTAATCTAAGATAGTGGTGTGCTATCTTAGAAGTATTGTTAGAAGTTTGTAGCAGAAATCCTAGGGTGGGGGTTGTACATTTTCTGACAATAAGTGGATTAATCTCTTGTGGTGTGCAAGAAGACTGGATGAACCCTTGGTTATAAGGGGAACCAGGATAATTCTATTGTGTACATTTACTTATTGCATTTAGTTATTATCAGCTACTATCTTATCGTTGAAAACAAAAAAAACTCATAACACCTAATTCACTCCCCTTTTAGGCATACCTCTATACTTACATATTTCATCTGCACTTTTCGGGCGATTTTCGTACCACCCAACAAAAATGGACCGAAATCCGTATTTTCGAACCAGGCGATGGCTAGTGTTTGAAATTCGCACGGAACTTGTAACACAGTTATAAATTTTGGAGAAGAATGCTATAAGTGTCTCCCAGTCCTCGATTTCATATGAACTTTTGGGCGATTTTCGTTCCATCCGACAAAAATGGACCGAAATCCTTATTTTCGGACAAGATGATGGTTATTGTTTGAAATTTGACGCGGAACACGAGACCCAGTTATAAATTTAGGAGAAGAATGCTATAAGAATCTCCAGCACCTCGATTTCATCTGGACTTTTCGGGCAATTTTCGTACCCCTCGACAAAAATGGGCTAAAATCAATATTTTCGGACCAGGCGATGGCTAGGGTTTCATATCAGGCTCGCAACTAAAACACAATTATAAATTTTGGAGAAGAACGCTATAAGGGTCTCCCGGTCATCGATTTCATATGGACTTTTCGGGCGATTTTTGTACCACCCGACTAAAATTTACCGAAATCCTTATTTTCATACAAGTCGATGGCTAATGTTTGAAATCAAATGCGGAACCCGAAACACAATTATAAATTTAGGAGAAGAACGTTATAACTGTTTCGTGGTCCTCGATTTCATCTGATCTTTTCGAGCGATTTTGATACCATCCGACAAAAATAGACCAAAATCAAATTTTCAGACCAAACGATGGCTAGTGTTTGAAATCAGGCGCAGAACCCGAAACACAATTATAAGTTTTAGAGAAGAATGCTATAAGGGTCTCTCAGTCCTCGATTTCATCTAGACTTTTCGGGGATTTTCGTACCCTTCGACAAAAATGGACCAAAATCTGAATTTTCGGGCCAGACTATGGCTAGTGTTTGAAATCTGGCGCGAAACTTGTAACATAGTTATAAATTTTGGAGAAGAATGCTATAACTGTCTCCCGGTCCTCGATTTCACCTAGACCTTTCGGGCGATTTTCGTACCAGCCGATCAAAATGGATCGAAATCCGTATTTTCGAACAAGACGATGGCTAGTGTTTGAAATATGGCGCAGAACCTGAAACACAATAATACATTTAGGAGAAGAATGCTATAAGGGTCTCCTAGTCCTCAATTTCATCTAGTCTTTTCGAGCGATTTTCGTACCACCCGACGAAAATGGATCGAAAATCGTATTTTTGGGCCAAACGATGGCTAGTGTTTGAAATCTACGCGGAACCCGAAACACAGTTATAAATTTTGGGGAAGAATGCTTTAAGGGTCTCCTGCTCCTCGATTTCATCTAGATCTTTAGGGCGATTTTCGTACCCTTGGGCAAAAATGGACCAAAATCTGTATTTTCGTACCAGAAGATTGCTAGTGTTTAAAATCTAGCGCGGAACATGGAACATAGTTATAAATTTTTTAGAAGAATGTTATATGGGTCTCTCGGTCCTTGATTTCATCGGGACATTTCGAGCGATTTTAGTACCACCCGGCAAAAATGGACCGAAATCCGTATTTTCGAACAAGACGATGGCTAGTGTTAGAAATCTGACACGGAACCCGAAATACAATTATAAATTTTTTATAAAAATGCTATAAGGGTCTCCCAGTCCTCGATTTCATCTGGACTTTTCGGGCGATTTTCATACCACCAAACAAAAATGGACCGAAATCCGTAGTTTCGGACCAAACGATGGCTAGTGTTTGAAATATGACGCCAGAACCTGAAACACAGTTATAAATTTAGGAGATGAATTCTATAAGGGTCTCCTGGTCCTCGATTTCATCTACACTTTTCTGGGCGATTTTCGTACCACCCAACAGAAATAGACCGAAATTCGTATTTTTGTACGTGACGATGGCTAGTTTTTGAAATATGATGCAGAACCCAAAACATAATTATAAATTTAGGAGAAGAATGCTATAAAGGTCTCCTGGTCCTCGATTTCATCGTTTTTCTTTTCGGGAGATTTTTGTACCACTTTATTTCGGGCGATTTTCATACCACCCGACAAAAGTATAGCGATATCTGTATTTTCGGACAAGACGAGGGATAGTGTTTGAAATATGACGTGGAACCCGATACACAAATATAAATTTTGGAGAGGAATGCATAAGGGTCTCCTGGTCCTCGATTTCATCTGGACTTTTCGGGCGATTTTCGTACCACCCGACTCAAATAGACCGAAATCCATATTTTCAAACAAGATGATGGCAAGTGTTTGAAATCTGACGCGGAACCCAAAATACAATTATAAATTTAGAAGTTGAATGCTATAAGGGTCTCTCGGCCCTTGATTTCATTTGGAATTTTTGGACGATTTTCGTACTCCTCAATAAAACTAGACTAAAATCTGTATTGTCGGACCAGACGATAGCTAGTATCTGAAATTGGACGCGGAACTCGAAACACTATTATATACTTCGGAGAAGAATGCTATAAGGGTCTCACGGTCCTCAATTTCTTATGGACTTTCCAGGCGATTTTCGTACAACTCGACAAAATTGTACCGAAATTCGTATTTTCAAACAAGAAAATGGCTATTGTTTGAAATTGAACGTAAAACCCGAAACACAGTTATAAATTTAGGTGATGAATGACATAAGAGTCTCCAGGTCCTCGATTTCATCTGGACTTTTCGGGCAATTTTCATACCACTTAACAAAAATGGATCGAAATCTATGTTTTCGGACCAGACGAGGGCTAGTGTTTGAAATCGGGTGCGGAACCCGAAACACAGTTATAAATTTAGGAGAAGAATGCTATAAGGGTCTCCCTGACCTCGATTTCATCTGGACTTTTCGCGCGATTTTCGTACCACCTGACTAAAATGGACTGAAATCTGTATTTTCGAACAAGACGATGGCTGGTGTTTGAAATCTGACGCAGATCCCTAAACACAGTTATAAATTTTGGAGAAGAATGCTATAAGGGTCTCCTTGTCCTCCATTTCTTCTGGACTTTTCAAGCGATTTTTGTACCACACGACTAAAATGGATCAAAATCCGTATTTTCGAACTAGACGCGAAACACAATTATAAATTTAGGAGAAAAATGTTATAAAGGTCTCTTAGTCTTCAATTTCATCTAGACTTTTCGAGCGGTTTTCATACCATATGACAAAAATGGACCGAAATCTGTATTTTTCTACAAGACAATGGCTAGAGTTTGAAATCTTACGCAGAACCCGAAATAGAATTATAAATTTAGGAGAAGAATGCCATCTGGTCTTTTTGGGATATTTTCATAGCACTTGACAAAAATAAACTGAAAATCGTATTTTCGGACCAGACGATGGCTAGTGTTTGAAATCTGTATCCGAACACGAAACACATTTATAAATTTTGGAGAAGAATGCTATAAGGGTCTCCTGGTCCTCGAATCCATTTGGACTTTTCGGTAATTTTCTTACCCCTCGACAAAATTGAACCAAAATCTATATTTTCAGACCAGACTATGGCTAGAGTTGAAATCTGGCGTGGAAACTGAAACACAATTATAATTTTTGGAGAAGAATGCTATAAGGGTCTCCAGGTGCTCGATTTCATCTGGACTTTTCGGGCGATTATCGTACCACCCGACTTAAATGGACCGAAATCAATATTTTTGAACAAGATGATGGCTAGTGTTTGAAATCTGCCGCGAAACCCAAAACACTGTTATATATTTAGGAGAAGAATGCTATAAGGTCTCTTTGTCCTCGATTTCATTTGGACTTTTTGGGCGACTTACGTACCACCCGACTAAAGTGGAATGAAATCCATATTTTTCAACAAGACGATGGCTAGTGTTTGAAATCTGACGTGGAACCCAGAACACAGTTATAAACTTTGGATAAGAATGTTATAATGGTCTCTCTGTCCTCCATTTCATCTGGACTTTTCGGGCGATTTTTGTGCCACCTAACAAAAATGGACCGAAATCTGTATTTTTGGACAAGACGAGGTCTAGTGTTTGAAATCTGGTGCGAAACCTAAAACAAAGTTATAAATTTTGGAGAAGAATGTTAATATGCACCGAAATCCGAATTTTCGAACAAGAAGATGGCTAGTGTTTGAAATCTGACGCGGAACCCGAAACACAATTATTAATTTACGAGAAGAATTCTAAACGGGTCTCTAGTGTTTGAATTATGGCTAGTGTTTGAAACCTGAAATTCGTATTTTTGGTTCAAACGATGGCTAGTGTTTGAATTATGACGCCGAGCCTGAAACACAGTTACAAATTTAGGAGAAAAATGCTATAAGGGTCTTCTGGTCCTCGATTTCAGCTGCACTTTTCTGACAATTTTCGTACCACATGAAAAAAATGGACTAAAATTTGTATTTTTTGACCAGACGATGGCTAGTGTTTTAAATTTTACCCGAAACACAATTATAAATTTAAGAGAAATGTGCTAAAAGTCTCTCCCGCTCCTCATTTTCTTCTAGACTTTTTGGGCGATTTTCGTACTACCCAACAAAAATGGACTAAAATCTGTAACATATGATAAAATAGAGTTGTCAAATAAATATGTAATTATTACTTTATTTGACAACTCTAATTTAATTTATGTTATTATTATCTTTGTTTTATAATTTTATATATTTAAGGTTTAGGATTTAAGGTTTAAGGTTTTGGGTTTGAGGTTCGGGTTATAATATATAAGGTTGTCTTCATTGCAAAATATTACTACAAAATGATCATAATAATAACATATAATGAAATATAGTTGTCAAGTAAAGATGTAATTATTACTTTATTTGAAAATAATATTTTATTATATGTTAATAACAAAGATAATAATAAATATATAAAAAAATTGAGTTTTCAAATAAATATGTCAAAATTAATTTATTTGACAACTCTATTATATTATTATCTTCGTTTTGTAGTTATACTTAATAATAAAGATAATAATAAAATATAACAAATTGAGTTGTTAAATAAATATGAAATAAATGAGTACAACTACAAAACGAAGATAATTATAATATTTAATAAAATAGAGTTGTCAAATAAATAAGTAATTACTAATTTTTTGGAAAGCACTATTTTATTATATGTTATTATTATCTTTGTTTTATTGTTTTACTACATAACGAAGATAATAATAACATATTATAAAATTTAGTTTATCAAATAAATATGTACTTATTACTTTATTTGACAACTCTGTTTTATTTTATGTTATTACTATTTTCGTTATATAGTTGTACTTCATAATGAACACAATACTAACATAAAAATAAAATAGAGTTGTTAAATAAAGTAATAATTACCTATTTATTTGACAACTCTATTTTATTATATGTTTTTACTATATTTGTGATGCACTCAATCTTTAAAAGGAAGATAATAATAACATATGATAAAATAGAATTATCAAATTAATTAATAGTTACATATTTATTTGACAACTCTATTTTATTATATGTTATTATTATCTTTTTTATAAATAAAACCATAAAACGAAGATAATAATAACATTAAATAAAATAGAGTTTTCAAATAATGTAATACTTAAATATTTATTTGACAACACTATTTTATTATATATTATAATTATCTTCGTTTTGTATTTAAGTTACAACTCTATTTTGTTAGATTTTATTATTATTTTCGTTATATAGTACAATTACAAAACAAAAATAATAAAAACATATAAGAATAAAACGGTGATAATAATAACATAGAACAAAATTGGGTTGTCAGATAAACAAATAATTACATATTGATTTGACAACTCTATTTTATTATATGTTATTATGATCTTCGGTACGAACTAAAACTATAAAACAAAAATAATAACAATATATAAAAAAATAGAGTTGTCAAATAAATATGTAATTATTACTTGATTAAACAACTCTATTTTATTATATGTTTCTATTATTTTCGTTATAAAGTACAATTACATGACGAAGATAATAGTATCATATAGTAAAATAAAGTTGTCAAATAATGTAATAATTACATATTTATATGACAACTCTATTTTATTATATGTTATTATTATCTTTGTTATGCAGTCAAACTTTAAAATGAAGATAATAATAAGATATAATAAAATAGAATTATCAAATAAGTTAATAATTACATATTTATCTGACAACTCTGTTTTATTATAAGTTATTATTATCTTCGTTTTGTAGTTTTACTAAATAACGAAAATAATAATAACACATAACAAAATTGAGTTGCAAAATTAATATTTAATTATTATTTTTATTGACAACTCTATTTTATTATATGTTATTATTATCATTGTTATTTAGTAAAACTATAAAACGAATATAATAATAACATTTAATAAAATAGAGTTATCAAATAATGTTATAATTAAAAACCATTATTCTCCTAAATTTATAATTGTGTTTCAGGTCATATTATGAACATTAGCTACCATTTGGTCTAAAAATACGAATTTCGTTCCATTTTTGTCGGGTGGTACGAAAATTGCCTAAAAAGTCTAGATGAAATTGGAGATTTTTGTACCACTCGATTTCGGTCCATTTTTGTCGAGTGGTACAAAAATCGCCTGAAAAGTCCAGATGAAATTGAGGACTGAGAGACTCTTATACCATTCTTCTCTAAAATTTATAACTATGTTTACGGTTCCGCTCCAGATTTCAAACACTAGCCATCGTCTGGTCGTAAATACGATTTTCGGTCTATTTTTGTCGGGTGGTAGAAAAATCGCCCAAAAAGACCAGATGAAATCGAGGACTAGGATACCCTTATAGAATTCTTCTCCAAATTTTACAACTGTTTTTGGGCTCCGCCCCAGATTTTAAACACTAGCCATTGTGTGGTCCGGAAATACAAATTTCGGTTCATTTTTGTTGGGTGGTACAAAAATTTCCCAAAAAGTCCAAATGAAATCGAGGACTCGGACACCCTTACAACATTCTTCTTCTAAATTTATAATTTTGTTTCAGGTTACGCATCCGATTTTAAACACAAGCCATCGTCTAGTCCAAAAATAAGAATTTTGGCCCATTTTTGTTGGGTGGTACGAAAATTTTGCCAAAAAGCAAGATGAAATTGAGGACTGGGAGACCCTTAAAGCATTCTTCCTCAAAATTTATAACTGTTTTCGGGTTCAACGTAGATTTCAAACACTAGCCATCGTCTTGTAAGAAAACACGAATTTCGGTCCATTTTTGTCGGATGGTACAAAAATCGCCCGAAAAGTCTAGATGAAATCAAGGACCAGGAGACCCTTATAGCATTCTTCTCCTAAATTTATAGCTTTGTTTCGGGTTTTTCGTCAGATTTCAAACACTAACCATCGTTTGGTCTGAAACTACGGACTTTGGTCCATTTTTATTCTGTGGTACAAAAATCGCTCAAAAACTCCAGATGAAATCGAGGACCGTGAGACCCTTATAGCATTCTTCTCCAAAATGTATAACTGTGTTTCGGGTTTCGAGCCAGATTTCCAACACTAGCCATCGTCTGGTTTGAAAATACTGATTTTGGTCCTTTTTTTCGATGGGTACGAAAATCGCCTGAAAAGTCCTGATGAAATCGGGGACCAAATCAACCTTATACAATTCTTCTTCTAAATTTATAACTATGTTTCAGGTTCCGCGTCAGATTTCAAACACTAGCCATCGTCTTGTTCAAAAATACAGATGTCAGTCAATTGAAGTCGGGTGGTACAAAAATCACCCAAAAAGTCCTTATGAAATCAAGGATACCGGAAGACCATTATAGCATTCTTCTCTAAAATTTATAACTGTGTTTCGAGTTTGCGCCAGATTTCAAGCATTAGCCATCGTTTGGTCCGAAAATATGATTTTTGGTCCCGAAAATGACCAGATGAAATCGAGGACCAAGAGACCCTTATAGAATTCTTCTCCAAAATTTATAATTGTGTTTTGTGTTCCGAATCAGAATTCAAACACTAGCCATCGTTTTGGTCTGAAACTACGGACTTTGGTTCATGTTTGTTGTGTGGTACGAAAATTGCCTAAAAAGTCAGAATGAAATCGAGCAACAGGAGACCCTTATAGCATTCTTCTCCAAAATTTATAACCGTGTTTCGGTTTTTGCGCCAGATCTCAAACGCTAGCCATCGTCTGGTATGAAAATACTGATATTTGGACCTTTTTTGTCGAGGGGTACGAAAATCGCCCGAAAAGTCCAGATGCAATCCAAGACCGAGAGTATGTTATATCATTCTTCTTTTAAATTTATAATATTCTTTTGGGTTCCGCGTAAGATTTCAAACACTAGCCATCCTCTTGTTCGAAAATACGGATTTCGGTCCATTTTAGTCGGGTGGTACGAAAATCTCTCGAAAAGTCCCGATGAAATCGAGGATCGAGAGACCCTTATAACATTCTTCTCTAAACTTTATAACTATGTTTCTGGTTCCGCGCCAGATTTCAGACACTAGCCATCGTCTGGTCCGAAAATACAAATGTTGGTCCATTTTTGTCGAGGGGTACGAAAGTCGCTCGAAAAGTCCAAATGAAATCGACGACCGAGAGACCATTATAGCATTCTTCCCCAGAATTTATAACTTTGTTTCGGGTTCCGTGCCAGACTTCAAACACTAGCCATTGTCTAGTTCGAAAATAGAGATGTTGGTCCATTATCGTCGATGGGTACGAAAGTTGCCCAAAAATTGCAAATGAAATCGAAGACCGGGAGACCATTATAGAATTCTTGTTCTAAATATATAACTGTGTTTCGGGTTCCGCGTTAGATTTGAAACACTAGCCATCGTCTTGTTCGAAAATACGAAAATCGCCCGAAATGTCCAGATGAAATTGAGGACCGGGAGACCATTATAGCATTCTTCACCAAAATATATAGCTGTGTTTCGGGTTCTGCGCCAGATTTCAAACACTAGCCATCGTCGTGTCCGAAAATACGATTTTTGGTCAATGTTTGTCGGGTGGTACAAAAATCGCGCAAAAAGACCAAATGAAATCGAGGACTAGGATACCCTTATAGCATTCTTCTCCAAAATTTATAATTGTGTGTCGGGTTCCGCGTCAAATTTCAAACACTAGTCATCGTCTTTTAAGAAAATACGAATTTTGGTCCATTTTTGTCGGGTGGTACAAAAATCGCCCGAAAAATCTAGACGAAATCGAGGACCAACAGACCCTTATAGCATTCTTCTCCTAAATTTATAACTTTGTTTCGGGTTCTTCGTCAGATTTCAATCACTTACCATCGTTTGGTGTGAAACTACATACTTTGGTCCATTTTTGTTCGATGGTACAAAAATCGCCCGAAAAGTACAAATGAAATCGAGGACCCAGAATCCGTTATATCATTCTTCTTCTAAATTTATAATTTTCTTTCGAGTTCCGCGTAAGATTTCAAACACTAGCCATCGTCTTGTTCGATAATACGGATTTCAGTCCATTTTATTTGGGTGGTAGGAAAATCGTTCGAAAAGTCTTGATAAAATCAAGGACCGAGAGATCCTTATAACATTCTTCTCTAAAATTTATAACTATGTTTTAGGTTCCGCCCCAGATTTCTAACACTAGCCATAGTCTGGTCCGAAAATACAGATGTTGGTCCATTTATGTCGAGAAGTTCGAAAATCGCCTGAAAAGTCCAAATGAAATCGAGCATTGCGAGATCTTTATAGCATTCTTCCCCAAAATTTATAACTTTGTTTCGGGTTCCGCACCTGATTTCAAACACTAGCCATCGTTATGTACGAAAATATCCTAAAAGTCTAGATGAAATCGAGAACCAGGAGACTCTTATAGCATTCTTCTCTAACATTTATAAATGTCATTCGGGTTCCGCGTCAGATTTCAAACATTATCCATTGCTTGTTTGAAAATACGAGAGACCCTTATAGCATTTTTTTCCAAAATTTATAACTGTGTTTCGGGTTCCGTATCAGATTCCACACATAAACAATCGTTTTGTTCGAAAATACAGATTTTGGTCCATTTTAGTCGGGTTGTACGAAAATCGTCCAAAAAATCCAGATGAAATCGAGGACTAGGAGACCCTTATAGCATTCTTCTCTGAGATTTATTACGGTTTTTCGGGCTCCGCGACAGATTTTAAACACTAGCCATCATCTGGTCCAAAAATACGAATTTTGAGTCATTTTTGTTGGGTGGTACGAAAATTGCCCAAAAAGTCCAAATGAAATGGAGGACCAGGAGACCCTTATAGCGTTCTTCTTCTAAATTTATAACTGTGTTTCAGGTTCTGCGTTAGATTTCAAACACTAGCCATAGTCTTGTTCTGAAATACGAATTTAGGTACATTTTAGTTAGGTGTTATGAAAATCGCCCGAAAAGTCTAGATGAAATCGAGGACGGGGAGACCCTTATAGCATTCTTCTTCAAAATTTATAACTGTGTTTCGGGTTCCGCGTCAAATTTCAAACACTAGCCATAGTCTTGTTCGAAAATACGAATTTTGATCCATTTTAGTTAGGTGGAATGAAAATCGCCCGTAAAGTCCAGATGAAATCGAAGACCAGGATTGTGTTTCAGACACTTACCATTGTTTTGTTCGAAAATACGAATTTCATTCAATTTAAGTCGGGTGGTTCGAAAGTCGCCTGAAAGGTCCAAATGAAATCTAAGACCAGGATTGTGTTTCAGGTTACGCGTCAGATTTCAAATACTAGCCATAGTCTTTTTGGAAAATACGGATTTCGGTCCTTTTTTGTCGATGGTACGAAAATCTCCTGAAAAGTTTAGATGAAATCGATGACCGGGAAACCCATATAGCATTCTTCTCCAAAATTTATAACTATGCTTCGGGTTCTGCGTCATATTTCAAACACTAGCCATCGTTTGGTCCGAAAATACAGATTTCTTACATTTTAGTCTGGTGGTACGAAAATCGCCCGAAAAGTCCAGATGAAATCGAGGACCGAGAGACCCTTATAGCATTCTTCTTCTATATTTATAACTGTGTTTCGAGTTTCGCGCTATATTTCAAACACTAGCCCGAGTATGGTCCGAAAATAATTATTTTTGTCTATTTTTGTCAAGGGGTACGAAAATCGCACGAAAAATCCAGATGAAATCAAGGACCGAGGGACCCTTGTGGCATTCTTCTCCAAAAATTGTAACTCTGTTTCGGGTTCTGCGTCAGAATTCAAACACTATCCATCATCTTGTTCGAAAATACGAATTTCGGTCCATTTTTTGTCAGGAGGTACGAAAATCACCCAAAAGGTCCAGATAAAACAGAAGACCGGGAGACCCTGATAACATTCTTCTCCCAAATTTAATTCTGGTTTTTAGGTTCCGTGCCAGATTTCAAACACTTGCCATCGTTTGGTCCGAAAATATAGATTTCAGTCCTTTTTAGTAGAGGGGTAAGAAAATTGCCTGAAATGTCCAAATGAAATCGAGCGCTGAGAAACCCTTAAAGCATTCTGCTCCTAAATTTATAATTGTTTCCGAGTTCCGTGTTGGATTTCAAAAACTAGCCATTGTTTTGTTCAAAAATACGAATTTCAGTCCGGTGGTACGAAAACCACCCGAAAATACCAGATGAAATCAAGGACCAAGATACCTTTATAACATTCTTGTCCTAAATATATAACAGTGTTTCGGATTCCGAGTCAGATTTCAAACATTAGCCATCTTTTGGTTCGAAAAATATAGATTTTGGTCCATATTTGTCGAGGGGTACGAAAATCGCCCGAAAAGTGCATATCAAATCGAGGACCGAGAGACCCTTATAGCATTCTTCTTCTAAATTTAAAATTGTGTTTCAGGTTCCTCGTCAGATCTCAAACACTAACAATCGTCTTGTTCGAAATACAGATTTCGGTGCATTTTAGTCGGGTGGTACGAAAATCGCAAGAAAAGTTCATATGAAATCTAGGACCGGGAGACCCTTATATCATTCTTCTCCAAAGTTTATAATTGTGTTTCGGTTTCCAAGGCAGATTTCAAACACTAGCCATAGTCTTTTTCAAAAATACGAATTTCGGTCCATTTTAGTTAGATCGTCTGAAAATTGCCCGAAAAGTCCAAATGAAATTGAAGATCGGGAGACCCTTGTAGCATTGTTCACCAAAATTTATAACTGGGTTGCGCACCTGATTTCAAACACTAGCCATCGTCTGGTCTGAAAATAAGAATTTCGGTCCATTTTTGTCTGCTGGTACGAAAATCGCCCGAAAAGACGATATGAAATCGAGGACCAGGAGACTCTTATAGCATTCTTCTCCTCAATTTATCACTGTGTTTCGGGTTCCGCGTCAGATTTAAAAGACTAGCGATTATCTTGTTCGAATATACGGATTTCGGTCCATTTTTTGTCGAGTGGTACGAAAATCACCCGAAAAGTCTAGATGAAATCGAGGACCGGGAAACCCTGATATCATTCTTCTCCAAAATTTATTACTAGTTTTTAGGTTCCGCGCCAGATTTCAAACACTTGCCATCGTCTGGTCAGAAAATATAGATTTCGGTCCTTTTTTGTCGAGGGGTAAGAAAATCGCCTAAAAAACCCAGATGAAATCGAGGACCAAGAGACCCTTATAGCATTCTTCTCTTAAATTTATGATTGTGTTCCGAGTTCCATGTCGGATTTAAAACACTAGCAATTGTTTTGTTAAATAATACGAATTTGGGTCCATTTTAATCGAGTGGTACAAAAATCACCCGAAAATACTAGATGAAATCGAGGACCAAGAGACTCTTATAGCATTCTTCTCCTAAATTTATAACTGTGTATCAGGTTCTGCGTCAGATTTCAAACAATATCCATCGTCTTGTTCGAAAATATGGATTTTGGTCCATTTTGTCGGGTGGTACGAAAATCGCTCGAATAGTCCAGATGAAATCGAGGACCTGGAGACGCTTATAGAATTCTTCTCCTAAATATATAACAGTATTTCGGGTTTCGCATCAGATTTCAAACACTAGCCATTGTCTGGTCCGAAAATACAGATTTTGGTCCATTTTTGTAGAGGGTAGTAAAAAAGTCGCACAAAAAGTCCAAATGAAATCGAGAACCGAGAGACCCTTTTAACATTCACCTCCTAAAACTCCTCATTATTCTTCTAAACCTCCTAAAAATCCTCAGTTGAATGGTTTGAAATCTGATGCGGAACCTGAAACACTATTATATATTTAGGAGAAGAATGCTATAAGGGTATCTCAGTCCTCGATTTAATCTGGACTTTTCGCGATTTTCGTGCTACCCGACAAAAATGGACCAAAATCCGTATTTTTGAACCAGACGATGGCGAGTGTTTGAAATCTGACGCGGAACCAGAAACACATTTATAAATTTAGGAGATGAATGCTATAAGAGTCTCCTGGTCCTCGATTTCATCTGGACATTTATGGCAATTTTCGTACCACCCGAATAAAATGGACCGATTTTCGTGTTTTTGAACAAAATGATGGCTAGTGTTTGAAATCTGACGCGGAACTCGAAACACAATTATAAATTTAGAAGAAGAATGCTTTAAGGGTCTCTCGATCGTTGATTTCATCTGGACTTTTCGGGCGATTTTCGTATACCTCTACAAAAATGGATCAAAATCTGTATTTTCGAACAAGACGATGGGTAGTGTTTGAAATTTGATGTGGAATCCGAAACACTATTATATATTTAGGAGAAGAAATCTATAAGGGTCTCCCGGTCCTCGATTTCATCTGGATTATTTGGCGAGTTTCGTAACCCTCGACAAAAATGGACCAAAAATTGTATTTTCAAACCACACGATGGCTAGTATTTGAAATCTAACACGGAAACCGAAACACAGTTATAAATTTAGAAGAAGAATTCTATAAGGGTCTCTCGGTCCTCGATTTCATCTGGACTTTTTGGGCGATTTTCATACCCCTCGACAAAAATTGACCAAAATTTGTATTTTCGTACCAAACGATTGCTAGTGTTTGAAATCTGACGCGGAAGCCGAAATAGTGATATATATTAACGAGAATAATGATATAAGGGTCGTTCAGTCCTCGATTTCATCTGGACTTTTCGGGCGACTTTTGTACCACACGACAAAAATGGACCAAAATCTGTATTTTCGAACAAGACGATGTCTAGTGTTTGAAATCTAATGCATAACGTGAAACACTATTGTATATTTAGGAGAAGAATGCTGTAAGGATCTCTCAGTCCTCGATTTTATCTGCACTGTTCGGGCGATTTTCGTACGTCCCGACAAAAATGGACCGAAATCTGTATTTTCGGACTAGACGAGGGCTAGTGTTTGAAATTTGACGCGGAACCCAAAACACAATTATAAATTTTGGAGAAGAATGATATAAGGGTCTTCTGGTCCTCGATATCATATGGACTTTTCGGGCAACTTTCGTACCACCCGACTAAAATGGACTGAAATCCGTATTTTCGAACAAGACGATGGCTAGTGTTTGAAATCTAACGCGGAACCCAAAACATAGTTATAAATTGAAGAGAAGAATGTTATAAGAGTCTCCTGGTCCTCGATTTCATCTGGACATTTCGGGAGATTTTCGTACCACCTGACTAAAATGGACCGAGATCCGTATTTTTGAACAAGATGATGGCTAGTGTTTGAAATCTGACGTGGAACCTGAAATAAATTTATTAATTTAGGAGAAGAATTCTAAAAGGGTATCTTGGTCCTCGATTTCATATGGATTTTTCGGGAGACTTTCGTACTTCACAACAAAAATGGACTGAAATTCGTATTTTGGTTCACACGATGACTAGTGTTTGAAATATGATGCCGAGCCCAAAACACAGTTACAAATTTAGGAGAAAAATGCTATAAGGGTCTTCCGGTCCTCGATTTCATCCGGACTTTTCGGGCGATTTTCGTACCTTCGGAAAAAATGGACCTAAATCCATATTTTGGAACAAGATAATGGCTAGTGTTTGAAATCTGTCGCGGAACCTGAAATGCAATTATAAATTTAGGAAAAGATTGCTATAAAGGTCTCTCGATCCTTGATTTCATTTGGACGTTTCAGGGGATTTTCGTACCACCAAACAAAAATGGGCGGAAATCCGTATTTTTGGACCTAGCGATGACTAGTGTTTGAAATCTTATGCGAAACTTGAAACTTTGTTTTAAATTTTCGATGCACTCGACAAAAATAGACTGAAATCCATATTTTCGGACCAGACGATGGGTGGTGTTAAAATTATGACGCGGAACCCGAAACACAGTTATAAATTTAGGAGAACAATCCAATTAGGGTAACTAGATCCTCGATTTCCATCAAAATTTTCGGGAGACTTTTGTACCAAATGACAAAAATGGTCTGAAATCCGTATTTTCGGACTAGACGATGGCTAGTGTTTGAAATCTAGCGTGGAACCCGAAACATAGTTATAAATTTAGGAGAAGAATGTTATAAGGGTTTATCGGTCCTCAATTTCATCTTGACTTTTCGTGTGATTTTCATACTACCCGACAAAAATGAATTGAAATTCGTATTTTTTGACTAGACGATGGCTAGTGTATGAAATTTGACGTGGAACCTGAAACACAGTTATAAATTTAGGAGAATATCATCTATATTTTCTAACTAGACAAACGCTACAAGTGTCTCTCGGTCGTCGATATCATCTGGTGTTTTCAGGTGATTTTCGTACCCCTCAAAAATAATAGACCGAAATCTGTATTTTCGAACCAAACGATGGCTAGTGTTGAAAATCTAACGCGGAACCCAAAACAATTATAAAATGGAACAAAATCGGTATTTTTGGAACAAACGATGGACAATGTTTGAAATCTGTACCGAACTCGAAACACAATTATAAATTTAGTTGAAGAATGTCGTAGGGGTCTCTCGGTCCTCGATTCATCTCGACTTTTCAAGCAATTTTCGTACCACCTGACAAAAATGGAATGAAATCCATATTTTCGAACAAGCCGATGGCTAATGTTTGAAATCTTATCTGAAACTCGAAACCCAAAACACAATTTAAAATTTAGGACCAGAATGATATAAGGGTCACCCAGTCCTCGATTTCATTTAGACCTTTCGGGCGATTTTCATACCACCAAAAACAATGGACCAAATTCCGTACTTTCGTACCAGATGATGGCTAGTATTTGAAATCTTACCCGAAATACAATTAAAAATTTAGGAGAAGAATGCTAAAAGGGTCTCGTGATCCTCATTTTCATATGGACTTTTCAGGCGATTTTCGTTCCACCTGACAAAAATGGAACGAAATCCATATTTATGAACCAGACGATGGCTAGTGTTTGAAATCTAATACGAAACTCAAAACCCGAAACACAATTTTAAATTTAGGAGAAGAATGCTATAAGGGTCTCACAGTCCTCGATGAAATCTGGACTTTTCGGGCGAAAATCGTACCACCAGACAAAAAAGGACCAAAATTCTTATTTTTGTACAAGATGATGGCTAGGGTTTTAAATCTGATTGCTAGGGTTTAAAAATCGTACCAAACAACAAAAATGGACCGAAAACTATATTTTCGGACCAGACGATGGCTAGTGTTTGAAATCTGACACAGAACCCGAAACACATTCTTAAATGTAGAAGAAGAATTCTACAAGAATCTTCCGAACCTCGATTTCATTTGGACTTCTTGGGCGATTATCGTACCACTAGACAAAAATAGACATAAATATGTAATGTGGGACCAGAACATTACTAGTGTTTGAAATCTAACGCAGAACCGAAAACACAATTATTAATTTTGGTGTAGAATTCTAAAAGAGTTTGTAGGTCCTCAATCACAACAAAAATGGACTGAAATTCGTATTTTTGGTTCAAACGATGGCTAGTGTTTGAAATATGACGCCGAGTCCAACACACAGTTACAAATTTAGGAGAAAAATGCTATAAGGGTCTTCTGGTCCTCGACTTCAGTTGGACTTTTCGTACAATTTTCGTACCACCTGACAAAAATAGACTAAAATTTGTATTTTTTGACCAGTATGGCTAGTGTTTGAAATTTAACCCAAAACACAATTATAAATTTAGGAGAAGTGTGCTAAAAGTCTCTCCCGCTCCTCATTTTCATCTGGACTTTTTGGGCGATTTTCGTACTACCCGACAAAAATGGACTAAAATCCGTAACATATAATAAAATAGAGTTGTCAAATAAATATGTAATTATTACTTTATTTGACGTACCACCTGACAAAAATAGACTAAAATTTGTATTTTTTGACCAGTATGGCTAGTGTTTGAAATTTAACCCAAAACACAATTATAAATTTAGGAGAAGTGTGCTAAAAGTCTCTCCCGCTCCTCATTTTCATCTGGACTTTTTGGGCGATTTTCGTACTACCCGACAAAAATGGACTAAAATCCGTAACATATAATAAAATGGAGTTGTCAAATAAATATGTAATTATTATTTTCTTTGACAACTCTAATTTAATTTATGTTATTATTATCTTCGTTTTATAGTTTTATACATTTAAGGTTTAGGATTTAAGGTTTAAGGTTTTGGGTTTGAGGTTCGGGTTATAGTATATAAGGTAATAATAATAACATATAATAAAATAGAGTTATCAAATATAGTAATAGTTACATATTTATTTAATAGTTCAATTGTGTTATATGTTATTATTATTTTCGTTTAAGTACAACCATAAAACGAAGATAATAATAACATTTAATAAAATACAGTTTTCAAATAAAGTAACATTGACAACACTATTTTATTAAATGTTATTATTATCTTCATTTTGTAGTTGCACTTAATAACAAAGATAATAATAACATATAATAAAATTGAGTTGTCAAATAAATATGTAATAATTAATTTATTTGACAACTCTATTTTATTATATGTTACTACTATCTTCGTTATTAAGTACAATTACAAAATGAAATTAATAATAATATTTAACAAAATAGATTTGTCTACTAATTATGTAATTTTTACTTTACTTGACAACACTATTTTATTATATGTTATTATTGTCTTCGTTTTGTAGTTATACTTAATAACAAAGAGAATAATAAAATATAATAAAATTGAGTTGCCAAATAAATTAATTATTACATATTTAATTGACAACTCTATTTTATTATATGTTATTATTATCTTTGTCATTGAGTACAACTACAAAATGAAGAAAATAATAATATTTAATAAAAGAGAGTTGTCTAATAAATAAGTAATCATTACTTTATTTGAAAACACTATTTTCTTATATGTTATTATTATCTTCGTATTGTAGTTATACTTAATAATAATGATAATAATAAAATACAACAAAATTGAGTTGTCAAATAAATATGAAATAATTAATTATTTTTACAACTCTATTTTATTATATGTTATAATTATCTTCGTTATTAAGTACAACTACACAAAGAAGATAATAATATTATTTAATAAAAAAAAGTTGTCTAATAAATAAGTAATTATTACTTTATTTTACAACATTATTTTATTATATGTTATTATTATCTTTGTTTTATTGTTTGACTACATAACAAAGATAATAATAACATATAATAAAATTAAGTTTATCAAATAAATATGTAATTAGTATTTTATTTGACAACTTTATTTTATTATATGTTACTATTATTTTCCTCGTGTAGTACAACTATATTATGAAGATAATAATAACATATAATAAAATAGAGTTATCAAATATAGTAATAATTACATATTTATTTAATAGTTCAATTGTGTTATATGTTATTATTATTTTCGTTATTAAGTATAACTATAAAACGAAGATAATAATAACATTTAATAAAATAGAGTTTTCAAATAAAGTAACATTGACAACACTATTTTATAAAATGTTATTATTATCTTCATTTTGTAGTTGCACTTAATAACAAAGATAATAATAACATATAATAAAATTGAGTTGTCAAATAAATATGTAATAATTAATTTATTTGACAACTCTATTTTATTATATGTTACTACTATCTTCGTTATTAAGTACAATTACAAAATGAAATTAATAATAATATTTAACAAAATAGATTTGTCTAATAATTATGTAATTTTTACTTTACTTGACAACACTATTTTATTATATGTTATTATTGTCTTCGTTTTGTAGTTATACTTGATAACAAAGAGAATAATAAAATATAATAAAATTGAGTTGCCAAATAAATTAATTATTAGATATTTAATTGACAACTCTATTTTATTATATGTTATTATTATCTTTGTTATTGAGTACAACTACAAAATGAAGAAAATAATAATATTTAATAAAAGAGAGTTGTCTAATAAATAAGTAATTATTACTTTATTTGAATATACTATTTTATTATATGTTATTATTATCTTCGTTTTGTAGTTATACTTAATAATAAAGATAATAATGAAATATAACAAAATTGAGTTGTCAAATAAATATGAAATAATTAATTATTTTTCCAACTCTATTTTATTATATGTTATAATTATCTTCGTTATTAAGTACAACTACAA
>NC_021164.2:13769012-13770284 GCF_000331145.2 Cicer arietinum | reverse complement strand
AAGATAATAATAACATATAATAAAATTGAGTTGTCAAATAAATATGTAATAATTAATTTATTTGACAACTCTATTTTATTATATGTTACTACTATCTTTGTTATTAAGTACAATTACAAAATGAAATTAATAATAATATTTAACAAAATAGATTTGTCTAATAATTATGTAATTTTTACTTTACTTGACAACACTATTTTATTATATGTTATTATTATCTTTGTCATTGAGTACAACTACAAAACGAAGAAAATAATAATATTTAATAAAAGAGAGTTGTCTAATAAATAAGTAATTATTACTTTATTTGAAAACACTATTTAATTATATGTTATTATTATCTTCGTTTTGTAGTTATACTTAATAATAAAGATAATAATAAAATTTAACAAAATTGAGTTGTCAAATAAAATACTAATTACATATTTATTTGACAACTCTATTTTATTATATGTTATTATTATCTTCATTTTGTAGTTGTACTTAATAACAAAGATAATAATAACATCTAATAAAATAGTGTTGTCAATGTTACTTTATTTGAAAACACTATTTAATTATATGTTATTATTATCTTCGTTTTGTAGTTATACTTAATAATAAAGATAATAATAAAATTTAACAAAATTGAGTTGTCAAATAAAAATGAAATAATTAATTATTTTTACAACTCTATTTTATTATATGTTATAATTATCTTTGTTATTAAGTACAACTACAAAAAGAAGATAATAATATTATTTAATAAAAAAAAGTTGTCTAATAAATAAGTAATTATTACTTTATTTTACAACACTATTTTATTATATGTTATTATTATCTTTGTATTATTGTTTTACTACATAACGAAGATAATAATAACATATAATAAAATGTTTTTAAGTAAAACTACAAAACAAAAACAATAATAATTATTTAATAAAAAAAGTTGTCTAATAAATAAGTAATTATTACTTTATTTTACAACACTATTTTATTATATGTTATTATTATCTTTGTTATAAACAAATATAATAATAACATATAATAAAATTAAGTTTATCAAATAAATATGTAATTAGTATTTTATTTGACAACTTTATTTTATTATATGTTACTGTTATCTTCCTCATGTAGTACAACTATATTATGATGATACTAATAACATATAATAAAATAGAGTTATCAAATATAGTAATAATTACATATTTATTTAATAGTTCAATTGTATTATATGTTATTATTATTTTCGTTATTAAGTACAACTATAAAACGAAGATAATAATAACATTT
>NC_021164.2:13761261-13768796 GCF_000331145.2 Cicer arietinum | reverse complement strand
ATAATAATACATTTTAATAAAACAGAGTTTTCAAATAAAGTAACATTGACAACACTATTTTATTAAATGTTATTATTATCTTCATTTTGTAGTTGTACTTAATAACAAAGATAATAATAACATATAATAAAATTGAGTTGTCAATTAAATATGTAATAATTAATTTATTTGACATCTATTTTATTATATGTTACTAATATCTTCATTATTAAGTACAATTACAAAATGAAATTAATAATAATATTTAACAAAATAGATTTGTCTAATAATTATGTAATTTTTACTTTACTTGACAACACTATTTTATTATATGTTATTATTGTCTTCGTTTTGTAGTTATACTTAATAACAAAGAGAATAATAAAATATAATAAAATTGAGTTGCCGAATAAATAAATTATTACATATTTAATTGACAACTCAATTTTATTATATGTTATTATTATCTTTTTCATTGAGTACAACTACAAAATGAAGAAAATAATAATATTTAATAAAATAGAGTTCTCTAATAAATAAGTAATTAATACTTTATTTGAAAACACTATTATATATTATGTTATTATTATTTTCGTTATATAGTTGTACTATCTTCGTTATGCAGTCAAATAATGTAATAATTAAAAAGCATTCTTCTCCAAAATTTATAATTGTGTTTCGGGTCATATTTTGAACATTAGCAATCATTTGGTCTAAAAATACGAATTCAGTTCCATATTTGTCGGGTGGTATGAAAATTTCCTGAAAAGTCTAGATGATATCGGGGATTTTCGTAGTACCCGATTTCGGTCCATTTTTGTCGTGTGATACGAAAATCGCCTGAAAAGTCCAGGTGAAATCGATGACTGAGAGACTCTTATAGTATTCTTCTCTAAAATTTATAACTATGTTTCAGGTTACGCGCCATATTTCGGTCTATTTTTGTCGGGTGGTACAAAAATCGCCCAAAAAGACCAGATGAAATCGTGGACTAGGATACCCTTATAGCATTCTTCTCCAAAATTTATAACTATGTTTCAGGTTACGCGCCATATTTCGGTCTATTTTTGTCGGGTGGTACAAAAATCGCCCAAAAAGACCAGATGAAATCGTGGACTAGGATACCCTTATAGCATTCTTCTCCAAAATTTATAATTGTGTTCCGAGTTCCGTGTCGGATTTCAAACACTAGCCATCGTCTTGTAAGAAAATATGATTTTTGGTCCATTTTTGTCTGGTGGTACAAAAATCGCCCGAAAAGTCTAGATGAAATCGAGGACCAGGAGACCCTTATAGCATTCTTCTCCTAAATTTATAACTCTGTTCCGGGTTCTTCGTCAAATTTCAAACACTTGCCATCGTTTGTTTTGAAACTACGGACTTTGGTCAATTTTTGTTGGATGGTAAGAAAATCGCCCGAAAAGTCTAGATAAAATCGAGGACCGAGAGTCTGTTATATCATGCTTCTTCTAAATTTATAATTTTCTTTCGAGTTCCGCATTAGATTTCAAACACTAGCCATCGTCTTGTTCGAAAATATGGATTTCGGTCCATTTTAGTCGGGTGGTACGTAAATCGTAAATCGCCTGAAAAGCCCAGATGAAATCGAGGATCGGGAGACCCTTATCGCATTCTTCTCCTAAATTTATAACAGAGTTTCGCGTTCTGCGTCAGATTTCAAACACTAGCAATCATCTTGTTCAAAAATACGAATTTCGGTCCATTTTTTGTCAGGTAGTATGAAAATCACCCGAAAAGTCAAGATGAAACTGAAGACCGGGAGATCCTGATACCATTCTTCTCCAAAATTTATTACTGGTTTTTAGGTTCCGTGCCAGATTTCAAACACTTGCCATCGTCTGGTCCGAAAATATAGATTTCGGTCTTGTTTTGTCGAGGGGTAAGAAAATCGCCTGAAAAGTCCAAATGAAATCGAGGACCGAGAGACCCTTATAGCATTCTTCTCCTAAATTTATAATTGTGTTCCGAGTTACGTGTCGGATTTCAAAAACTAGCCATTGTTTCGTTCAAAAATACGAATTTCAGTAAGTTGGTACAAAAATCACCCAAAAATACCAGATGAAATCGAGGACCGGGAGACCCTTATAAAATTCTTGTCTTAAATATATAACAGTGTTTCCGATTCCGAGTCAGATTTCAAACACTCGCCATCGTATGGTCCAGAAATATAGTTTTTGGTCTAATTTTGTCAAAGGACACGAAAATCGTCTGAAAAGTCCAAATGAAATCGACGATCGAGAGACCCTTATAGCATTCTTCTCCAAAATTTATAACTATGTTTCAAGTTCCACGTCAAATTTCAAACACTAGCCCTCGTCTGTTCCGGAAATACAGATTTTGGTCCATTTTTGTTGAGGGGTACGAAAATTGCCCGAAAAGTCCAGATGAAATCAAGGAGAAGAAGATTCTTTTAGCATTCTTCTCCTAAATTTATAACTGAGTTTCAGGTTATGCGTCAGATTTTCAAAAACTAGACATTGTCTGGTCCAAAAATAAGAATTTCGGTACATAATTGCCGGGTGGTACGAAAATCGCCTAAAAGGTCCAGATGAAATCGAGGACCAAATGACCCTTAAAGCATTCTTCTAATAAATTTATAACTGTGTTTCGGGTTCCGCGTCAAATTTCAAACACTAGCCATCGTCTGTTCTGAAAATACAGATTTTGGTCTATTTTTGTCGAGGGGTACGAAAATTTCCCGAAAAGTCCAGATGAAATCCAGGACCGAGTGACCCTTATAACATTCTTCATCTAAATTTATAACTGTGTATCGGATTCTGCGTCAGGATACAAACACAACCCATCGTCTTGTTCGAAAAGACGAATTTCGGTCCATTTTATCGGGTGGTACGAAAATCTCCCAAAAAGTCCAAATGAAATCGAGGATCGAGAGAACCTTGAAGCATTCTTCTCCTAAATATATAATAGTGTTTTAGATTCTGCGTCAAAAATCAAATACAAGCCATCGTCTGGTCCTAAAATATAGATTTCGGTCCTTTTTTTTCGAGGGGTACGAAAATCGCCCGAAAAGTCCAGATCAAATCGAGGACCGAGAGACCCTTGTAGCATTCTTCACCAAAATTAATAACTGTGTTTTGGGTTTCGCACCAGATTTCAAACACTATCCATAGTCTTGTTCGAAAATACGGATTTCGGTCCATTTTTTGTCGGGAGGTACGAAAATCACCCAAAAAGTCTAGATGAAATCGAGGACCGGGAGACCCTGATATCATTCTTCTCCAAAATTTATTACTGGTTTTTAGGTTCTGCGCCAGATTTCAAACACTTGCCATCGGCTGGTCCGAAAATATATATTTCGGTCCTTTTTTGTCGAGGGGTAAGAAAATAGCATAAATAGCCCAGATGTAATCGAGGACCGAGTGACCCTTAGAGCATTCTTCTCCTAAATTAACAATTGTGTTCCGAGTTCCGTGTCGGATTTCAAACACTAGTCATTGTTTTGTTCAAAAATACGAATTTGGGTGTATTTTAGTCTAGTGGTACGAAAATCATCCGAAAATACCAGACAAAATCGAGGACCAGGAGACTCTTATAGCATTCTTCTCCTAAATTTATAACTATGTTCCAGTTCCGCGTTAGATTTCATCTGGACTTTTCTGGCGATTTGCGTACCACTCGACTAAAATGGACCGAAATCCGTGTTTTCGAACAAGACGGTGGCTAGTGTTTGAAATCTGACGCGGGACCCGGAACGCAGTTGTAAATTGAGGGAAAAATGCCATAACTTTTCTGGTCCTCGATTTCATCTGGATATTTTAGGCAATTTTCGTGCCACCCGACTAAAATGGACTAATATACGTTTTTTTGAACAAGATGACGGTTAGTTTTTGAAATCTGACGCGGAACCCGAACCACATTTATAAATTTAGAACAAGAATGCTATAAGGGTCTCTCGGTCCTCGATTTTATCTGGACTTTTCAGGCGATTTTCGTACCCCTCAACAAAAATGGACCAATATCTATATTTTCTGACCATAAGATGGCAAGTGTTTGTAATTTGACGTGGAACCCGAAACACTTTTTTATATTTATGAGATGAATGCTATAAGGGTCTCCCGGTCCTCAATTTCATCTAGACTTTTATGGCGATTTTCGTACCACATAACAAAAATGGTCCGGAATCAATATTTTCGAACAAGACAATGATAGTGTTTCAAATCTGACGCGGAACCCGAAACATAATTACAAATTTAGGAGAAAAAATGCTATAAGAGTCTCCTGGTCCTGGATTTCATCTGGACATTTCAGGCGATTTTCGTACCTATCGACTAAAATGGACCGAAATATGTATTTTCGGACCAGACAATTGTTAGTGTTTGAAATCTAATACAGAACTTGAAAACGATTATATATTAAGGAGAAGAATGATATAAGGGTTTCCCGGTCCTCGATTTCATTTGGACTCTTGGATCGATTTTCGTAACACCCGACAAATAAGGACTGATATCTGTATTTTCGGACCACAAGAGGGCTAGTGTTTGAAATTTGACGCGGAACCTGAAATACTATTATATATTTAGGAGAAGAATGCTATAAGGGTCTTTCGGTCCTCGATTTCATCTGGACTTTTCAGACGATTTTCATACAGCTAGAATATAATGGATTGAAATCTGTATTTTCATACCAGACGATGACTAGTGTTCATTTTTGACATGAAACCCGAAATACATTTATAAATTTAAAACAAAAATGCTATGAGGGTCTCTCGGTCGTCGATTTCTTCTGGACTTTTAGGGTGATATTCGTGCCCCTCGACAAAAATGGACCAAAATATATATTTTTGGACTAGACGATGTGTAGTGTTTGAAATCTGACCCGGAATCCGGAACACTGTTATATATTTTAGAGAAGAATGCTATAAGGGTCTCCCGGTCCTCGATTTCATCTGGTATTTTCGGGTGATTTTCGTACCTCCCGACTCAAATGGACCGAAAGTCGTATTTTTGAACAAGACAATTGCTAGTGTTTGAAATGAGAGGCGGAACCCGATACTCAGTTAAAAATTTAGAAGAAGAATGCTATAAGGGTCACTTGGTCCTCGATTTCATGTGGTCTTTTCGAGCGATTTTCGTACCAACCGACAAAAATCGACCGAAATCCGTATTTTCGAACAAGACGATGGCTAGTGTTTGAAATTTGGCGTAAAACCCGAAACAAAATTAAAATTTTGGAGGAGAATTCTATAAGGGTCTCTCGGTCCTCGATTTCATCTGGACTTTTCGGGAGATTTTCAAACGATCCAACTAAAATTGACCGAAATGTGTATTTTCCAAAAAGACAATCGCTAGTGTTTGAAATCTGACGCGAAACCCTAAACACAGTTATAAATTTTGGAGAATAATGATATAAGGGTCTCTCGGTCCTAGATTTCATCTGGACTTTTCAGGTGACTTTCGTACCACCCGCCTAAAATGGACCGAAATCCGTATTTTCGAACCACACGATTGTTAGTCTTTGAAATCTGACGCGGAACTCGAAACATAGTTATAAATTCAGGTTCTGCGTTAGATTTCAAACACTAGCCATCGTCTGGTCTGAAACTATGAATTTCGGTCCACTTTTGTCGAGTGGTACAAAAATCTCCCGAAAAGACCAGATGAAATCAAGGACCAGGAGACCGTTATAGCATTCTTCTCCTAAATTTAAAACTAAGTTTCGGATTCCCCATCAGATTTCAAACATTAGCAATCATCTTTTTCAAAAATATGGATTTCGGTCCGTTTTTTGTCAGGTGGTATGAAAATCACACGAAAAGTTCAGACGACATCCAGGACCGAGAGTGTGACACCCTAAACCCCAAATTTTTTTTTTTTATTAAGATAAAGAGTATCACATAATCATAAGCATGTCACATAAATCCAAAATTTCCATCAAACATAATGAATTCGAAATCATAATATCAAACAACAGAATCCTTTTTGAAGTACACATATTTATGTTTTAAATTCAGTGCAAATATAGTCCCAACCCGATGTCACTATCAGAGCGGGAATTCCCAAAATAAAATACTCAAAATAACATCAACACAATGCATAATAATGAAGGTCTCCAAGGCATGGTGGCTTCCGCCTCTCCTGATGGTATTAGTCATCACCTGCAACTTACAACTCGTCTGCGTCCGTCGCAAACGCCAAACACAAACAACGAGGGGTGAGTATCGAAATTATGTAACAGTATAAAATACACGAGGAGAACACGCAAACAATCAAATTATCACAATCTCAAAACAGTCAAGTGTATAATATCAGCGACTTATCAAATTCATTCATAATAAGACAATCAAAATAATGAAATGCTATGCATGTCCTATACTCTATACTTCATCATTTGGTACCATTCTACTCTGAAGTACTTGGTTAGGAGGCCTGATACTATGCCACTACAAGAGTGGACGGACAATTCATGAATGGCCAAGTCCTCATAGATCCCCTCAACTCAACCCGAGACACATATACGCGACGGTCGGGGTACTCTTGTGTTGCACGGTAGTTCCCGGCCTTAGGGAATAACCCACTAATCCACTTAGGAATTCCCCACTAGGTGTACCCCCAAGGTCTATCAGTCTTACCTTACAGTTCGACTGTAGCCCTCCACGATCAGGCTCATTCAGTTGTACTTCCCCGAATCACTAGGTTTGTCAGACCCTCCCTATATGATGACAAAACAATCCTAACTCCAAATCTACAACACATATCTCAGACTTACTCGATCATCACTACTCACTAAGTTTCAGTTTGACTTCACGATATTCGTCATCATATATCTTTATCAGTCAATCACAATAAAATCACAATATTTGGTTTACACTACTCACAATACACAATCCAATTTCATCAATCACATAATAAGGAATTCAATCGGTGATACATTCTAGTAATATCATAAATTCAATCAAGTAACAAAACATTCAAGTTCAAATCATTCATACATTAACAATCAACATAAGATTTCATAAAATCAGGCAACAGGCAATCTTAATATAAACAAATTCACGACAATTCTACAAGTTGCTAAATTATATTTTAGTCCTCACTATTACCATCCACATCTTATTAATTAATTATTATTACTCAATAGGGCTCAACTGTACGTAGTAAGCCCCGAATGAACATTTGGGAATTTCAGCATTCCCGTTCATCTCACGTTATTTTATACTCATAAGATCGAACCTCATCTCACCCCTTACCTCGACTGAAGATTTCGTCCAACGAATCTGATCTGCTAATGGGTCGTTACTTTGTCGGTCGTCGTCTCTAATAGTCCGCGAGAGAATTATAGCCACACAACCACCAAATACAAATACAAATAAATTACTTACTATAAGTAAATGAATAAATAAATAAATAACAAAATAAATAATAAATAAATAAGTAAATCATTAAATAAATAATAAAATAAATAACTAAATAAGTAATAAATAAATAAATAAATAAATAAATAGATAAATAATTAATAAAATAAATAAATAAGTAAATGAATAAATAAATAATAATAAAATAATAAATAAATAAATA
>NC_021164.2:13760393-13761042 GCF_000331145.2 Cicer arietinum | reverse complement strand
TCTAAGAAACCAGATTGTCTTAATATTACAATTTCAATAAACCAAAATACTGTTAGACAATTTTTCAAACAGCTTATATGCATAGCTTGAATTTATAAGGAAAGGATAAAAAGTTTACGATGGAAAGATGAAATTTTAGACTTCCAATGCAACAATGAGTTCGTAAATTGGATTAACGAAAACAAAGAATGAGTTTGGAACCTGCGAGCTTGGTGATGGAAGCGTACAAGGAAGAAGGCCAAGAATACATGACATAGCCGGCAAGTTTGCCATCAACGTGAAGATAAAGCAATCCACTGGTCTTCTTTCTGAGTTCGTTGTGAAAAAAAGGAAGCGAGCAATTCGTGTTTTGGAAATATTTTTCTCTCCAATTTCACTATTTCTTCCACTACCTTACCACTGTTTCTCTCGAGTTCAATTATCGCTAGATTAGCCATCATTCCTTACTAGCCAATACAATATTTTTTTGTTGCGGCACTATTCATTTGTACATAAGGGTTAGTATTTCATATGTAAGGACCAGGCTTTTGTTGGAGGGGACAGCTACCTAGTGTTTAGAAAAAACCTAACCTAATAACTCATGCATATATATATATATATATATATATATATATATAACAGACCATTTATGTAGATTGTTTATGCGTCT
>NC_021164.2:13753233-13760036 GCF_000331145.2 Cicer arietinum | reverse complement strand
ATTATTATATTTTATATATAAATAATATAGTTATTTTTATATTTATACTTCATAAATATAAATTCGAATAATAAAGATCTAGATAACAACACTACTAAAATATGAGGTCTAAGATCATAGCAATTCAAAACTAGTATATATTATTATTATTATTAAATAAAATAAATAGATTTAATAACAATGATCACTGATTTTTATTTAAATAACTATAAAGACAAACATAAAGACAATCATGAAAAAAATTATTCTACCACAAGGAACACATGTGTAAGAAAATATCACTAATTTATAATAATAATAATAATAATAATAATAATAATAATAATAATAATAATAAATTAAGGTATAACAATAAATTAGGGTGTTACAGAGAGACCATGATAGCATTCTTCTCCAAAATTTATTACTGGTTTTTAGGTTCCACCTTTTTTTGGCCTTTTTTTGTCGTTGTGTATGAAAATCGCCTGAAAAGTCTAGATGAAATCGAGGACCTAGAGACCCTTATAGCACTCTTCTCCTAAATTTATAAATGTGTTCCAAGTTTCGTTTCGGATTTCAAACACTAGCCATTGTTTTGTTCAAAAATACGAATTTCGGTCTATTTTAGTCGGGTGGTACGAAAATCACCCGAAAATACCAGATGAAATCGAGGTCCGGGAGACACTTATAGCTTACTTCTCCTAAATATATAACAGTGTTACGATTTCCGGGTCAGATTTCAAACACTGGCCATCATCTGGTCCGAAATTATAGATTTTTGTCCATTTTTGTCGAGGGGTATGAAAATCGCCGGAAACGTCTAGATGAAATAGACGATCGAGAGACCCTTATAACATTCTTCTGCTAAATTTATAATTGTATTTCGGGTTCCATGTTAAATTTCAAACACTAGCCAACATCTGGTCCGAAAATATGGATTTCAATCCATTTTAGTCTAGTGGTATGCAAATCGCCCTAAAAAGACCAGATGAAATCGAGGGTAGGGAGACCCTTATTGCATTCTTCTCCAAAATTTATAAATGTGTTTCAGGTTCTGCGTCAAATTTCGAACGCTAGCCCTCGTCTGGTCCAGAAATATTGATTTCGGTTCAATTTTGTCCGGTGGTATGAAAATCGCCTGAAAAGTCTAGATCAAATCGAGAACCAGAGACCCTTATAGAATTCTTCTCCAAAATTTATAATTGTGTTTCGGGTTCCGTGTCATATTTCAAACACTAGCCCTGGTTTGTTCCAAAAATATTGATTTCGGTCCATTTTTGTTGGGTGGTATGAAAATCGAGGACATGGAAACCCTTATAGAATTCTTCTCCAAAATTTATAGCTTTGTAACCCTTATGGTATTGAAATCTGACCCGGAATTCGAAACCCTGTTATATATTTAGGAGAACAATGCTATAAGGGTCTCCCGGATCTCGATTCATTTGGTATTTTTGGTGGATTTTCGTACCACTCGACTCAAATGGACCCAAATTTGTATTTTTGAACAAAACAATTGCTAGTATTTGAAATCTGACACGGAACTCGGAACAAAGTTATGAATTTAGGAGAAGAATGCTATAAGGGTTTCTCGGTCCTCGATTTCATCTGGACTTTTCTGGCGATTTTCTTACCCCTCGACTAAAAAGGATCGAAATCTGTATTTTCGGACTAAATGATGGCAATTGTTTGAAATCTGGCGCGAAACTTAAAAACCATTAATAATTTTTGGAGAAGAATGCTATAAGGGTCTCCCGATCCTCGATTTCATGGGGTATTATCGGTCGATTTTAATACCATGCGACAAAAATGGTCCGAAATTCGTATTTTCGATCGAGACAATTGCTAATGTTTGAAATCTGAGGCAAAACCCGAAACGTAGTTATAAATTTAGGAGAAGAATGCTATAAGGGTCTCCTGGTCCTCGATTTCATCTGGTCTTTTCGGGCGATTTTCGTACCACCCGACAAAAATGGACCGAAATTCGTATTTTCGGACCAGAAGATGGCTAGTGTTTGAAATCTGGCGCGAAACCCGAAACATAGTTATAAATTTTGGAGAAGAATGCTATAAGGGTCTCTCGGTCCTTGATTTAATTTGGACTTTTCAGGAGATTTTCGCACCCCTCGACAAAAATGGACTACAATCTGTATTTTCAGACCTGGTTTTTGAAATATACCGCGAAACTCAAAACACAATTATAAATTTTGGAGAAGAATGCTACAAGGGTATCCCGGTGCTCGATTTCATCTGGACTTTTCGGTCAATTTTCATACGATATTAATAAAACCAACCGAATTCCGTAATTCGAAAAAGACTATGGCTAGTGTTTAAAATCTGACGTTGAACAAAAAACATAGTTATAAATTTTGGAGAAGAATGATATAAGGGTCTGTCGGTCCTAGATTTCATCTGGGTTTTTAGGGCGATTTTCGTACCACCTGACTAAAATGGATCGAAATCCGTATTTTCGAACAAGACGATTGTTTGTGATTGAAATATGACGCGACATCTGAAACACAGTTATAAATTTAGAAGAAGAATGCTATAAGGGTCTTTTAGTCCTCAATTACATCTGGTCTTTTCAGGCGATTTGCGTACTCCTCGACAAAATAAACTGAAATCTGTATTTTCGGACCAGACGATGGCTAGTGTTTGATATTTGACGCAGAACTCGAAACATTTATATATATTTAGGAGAAGAATGCTTTAAGGTTCTCCAGGTCCTCGATTTCATCTGGACTTTTCGGACGATTTTTGTACACTTTGACAAAAATGGACCAAAATCTATATTTTCGAACCTGACGATGCCTAGTGTTTGAAATCTGACTCGGAACCCGAAACACTATTATACATTTAGGAGAAGAATGCTATAAGGGTCTCCTGGTCCTCAATTCCATATGGTCTTTCTGGGCGATTTTCATACCACTTAACTAAAATGGACCGAAATTCGTATTTTCGAACAAGACTATGGCTTGTGCTTGAAATCTGACGCGGAACCTGAAACACATTTATAAATTTAGAAGATGAATACTATAAGGGTCTCCCGGTCCTCGATTTCATCTGGACTTTTTGGGCGATTTCGTACCACCCAACAAATATGGATCGGAATTCGTATTTTTCGGACCAAAAGATGGCTAGTGCTTAAAATCGGGCACGGTGCCCGAGAAACAGTTATAAATTTTGGAGAAGAATGCTATAGGGGTCTCCTAGTCCTTGATTTCATCTGGTCTTTTCAGGCGAATTTCGCACCACACGACTTAAATGGATCGAAATTCGTATTTTCGAATAAAACGATGGTTAGTGTTTGAAATCTGACACGGAACCCAGAACACAATTATAAATTTTGGAGAAGAATGCTATAGGGGTCTCCTAGTCCTTGATTTCATCTGGTCTTTTCAGGCGAATTTCGCACCACACGACTTAAATGGATCGAAATTCGTATTTTCGAATAAAACGATGGTTAGTGTTTGAAATCAGTCGCGGAACTGGAAACACAATTATAAATTTTTGAGAAGAATGAGGGTTAGTGTACCACTTACTAAAATGAACCACCTTACTAAAATGAACCGCCTTACAATTTTTGTACCACCTTACTAAAATGAACCAAAATCATTATTTTCGAACAAAATGAGGGTTAGTGTTTGAAATCTGACACGGAACCCAGAACACAATTATAAATTTTGGAGAAGAATGCTATAAGGGTCTCTCGTTCCTGGATTTGATCTGGACTTTTCGATAGATTTTCATACCACTTGACAAAAATGGACCGAAATCAGTATTTCCGAACCAGACGAGGCTAGTGTTTGAAATTTGACGCGAAACCTGAAACACAGTTATAAATTTTGGAGAAGAGTGCTATAAGGGTTTCTCGGTTCTCGATTACATCTGGACTTTTCGGGCGATATTCATTCCAATTAGACTAAAATGGATTGAAATTCGTATTTTCCGACCTGACGATGGCTGATGTTTGAAATTTAACATGGAACCTAAAATACAGTTATAAATTTAGAAGAAGAATGCTATAAGGGTCTCTCGGTCATCGATTTCATTTGGATTTTTCGGGCGATTTTTGTACCCCTCGACAAAAATGGACCAAAATCTATATTTTCGGACCAAACGATTGCTAGTGTTTGAAATCTGACTCGGAATCCGAAACACTATTATATATTTAGGGTGATTTTCTTACCACCCGACTAAAATGGACTAAAATTCGTATTTTTGAACAAAACAATAGCTAGTGTTTGAAATCCGACACGGAACTCGGAACACAGTTATAAATTTAGGAGAAGAATGCTATAAGGGTCTCTCGGTCCTCGTTTTCATCTGGACTTTTCAGGCGATTTTCTTACCCCTCAACAAAAATGGACCGAAATCTATATTTTTGGACAGGACGATGGCAAATGTTTGAAATCTGGCGCGGAACATAAAAACCAGTAATAAATTTTGGGGAAGAATGCTATAAAGATCTTCCGACCCTCGGTTTCATCTTGACTTTTCTGGTGATTTTCATACCACCCGACAAAAAATTGACCGAAATTCGTATTTTCGAAAAAGATTATTCTTAGTGTTTGAAATTTGCCGCGGAACCCGAAACACAGTTATAAATTTAGGAGAAGAATGCTATAAGGGTCTCCCTGTCCTCGATTTCATCTAGGCTTTTCGGGCGATTTTTGTACGACCCGACAAAAATGGACCGAAATCCATATTTTTGAAATCTGAGGCAATACCCGAAAATCAGTTATAAATTTAGGATAAGAATGTTATAAGGCACTCTTGGTCCTCGATTTCATCTGGTCTTTTCAGTCGATTTTCGTATCACCCGACAAAAATGGACCGAAATTCGTATTTGCGAACCAGACGATGGCTAGTGTTTGAAATTTGGCACGAAACCCGAAACACAATTATAAATTTTTGAGAAGAATGCTATTAGGGTCTCTCGGTCCTCGATTTCATCTGTACTTTTCGGGCAATTTTTGTACCCCTCGACAAAAATGGACTAAAATCTGTATTTTCGACCGAGACTTGGGCAAGTGTTTGAAATCTAGAGCGAAACTCGAAACATAGTTATAAATTTTGGAGAAGAATGCTATAAGGGTCTCTCGGTCCTCGATTTCATTTAGACTTTTCGGGCGATTTTTGTACGATCCAACTAAAATGGACCGAAATCCGTATTTTCGAAAAAGACTATAGCTAGTGCTTGAAATCTGACGCGTAACCCGAAACACAGTTATAAATTTAGAAGAAGAATGCTATAAGGGTCTCTCGGTCCTAGATTTCATCTGGACTTTTCGGGCGATTTTCGTACCACCTGACTAAAATGAACCGAAATCCGTTATTTCGGAATAAACGATGGCTAGTGATTGAAATATGACGCGGAACCCGAAGCACAGTTACAAATTTTGGAGAAGAATGCTATAAGGGTCTCTGGTACACATGACAAAAATAGACCGAAATTCATATTTTCGAACAAGCAATGGATAGTGTTTCAAATCAGACGCAGAACCCGAATCACATTTATAAATTTAGGAGAAGAATGCTATAAGAGTCTCCTGGTCCTCGATTTGATCTAGACTTTTCAGTGTATTTTTGTACAAGAGGATGGCTAGTGTGTGAAATCTGGCGGGGAAGCCGAAACATAGTTATAAATTTAGAACAAGAATTCTATAATGGTCTCCCGGTCCTCGATTTCATTTGGACTTTTCAAGCGACTTTCGTACCCATCGACGATAATGGACCAACGTCTGTATTTTCGGACTAGACGATGGCTAGTGCTTGAAATCTTGCGCGGAACCCGAAACAATGTTTATTATGTGTTATTATTTTCTTCGTTTTGTAGTTGTACTAAATAACGAAAATAATAATAACATATAACAAAATTGAGTTGTAAAGTTGTCAAATAAAGTAATAATTACATATTTATTTTACAACTCAATTTTGTTATATGTTATTATTATTTTTAAATCCATATTTATGAACCAGATGATGGCTAGTGTTTGAAATCTAATCCGAAACTCGAAACCCGAAACCCGAAACACAATTTTAAATTTAGGAGAAGAATGTTATAAGGGTCTCACAGTCCTTGATATCATCTGGACTTTTCGGGCGAAAATCGTACCACCCGACAAAAATGGACCAAAATTCTTATTTTTGTACAAGATGATGGCTAGGGTTTGAAATCTGATTGCTAGGGTTTGAAAATCGTACCAAACAACAAAAATGGACCGAAAACTGTATTTTCGGACCAAACAATGGCTAGTGGTTGAAATCTGACACGGATTCTTAAACACAGTCTTAAATGTAGGAGAAGAATTCTATAAGAATCTTCTGAACCTTGACTTCATTTGGACTTCTTAAAGGATTAACGTACCACTCGACAAAAATGGACAGAAATTTGTAATTTTGGACCAGACCATGGCTAGTGTTTGAAATCTAATGGGGAACCGAAAACACGATTAATAATTTTGGAGTAGAATTCTAAAAGAGAATTTAGGTCCTCGGGCTCATTTGCACTTCTCGGGCGATTTTTGTACTTCACAACAAAAATGGACTAAAATTCGTATTTTTGGTTCAATCGACGCTAGTGTTTGAAATATGATGCCGAGCCCGACACAAAGTTACAAATTTAGGAGAAAAATGCTATAAGGGTCTTTTGGTCCTCAATTTCATCTGGACTTTTATGGACTCAAATTTGTATTTTCTTACCAAACGATGGCTAGTGTTTGAAATCAAACCCAAAACACAATTATAAATTTAGGAGAAGCATGCTAAAAGTCTCTCCCGCTCCTCATTTTCATCTGGATTTTTTGGGCGATTTTCGTACCACC
>NC_021164.2:13751248-13753039 GCF_000331145.2 Cicer arietinum | reverse complement strand
TTTACTTTATAAAAATTACATAATAATAACATATAAAAAAAATAGAGATGTCAAATAAATAAATAATTACATCTTTATTTTACTAGGGTTTAGTGTGTTAGGGTGTTTAGGGTTTAAGAAATCACGTTTAGGGATTAAGGTTTATAGTTTAAGGTTCAGGATTTTGGGTTTAGTGTTTAGGTTTTAGGGTTTAAGGTTTAGGATTAAAGGTTTAAGGTTTTGTATTTGAAGTTCAAGTAATAGTATATAGGGTTATCTTCATTGCAAAATACTACTACAAAACGATCATAATAATAACATATAATGAAATATAGTTGTCAAATAAAGATGTAATTATTACTTTATTTGAAATTAATATTTTATTATATGTTATTCTAATCTTCTTTATTAAATGTTATTATTATCTTTGTTTTATAGTTTTAATTCATAACAAAGATAATAATAACATATAATAAAATAGAGTTGTCAAATAAATATGTAATTATTACTTTATTTGAAATTAATATTTTATTATATGTTATTCTAATCTTCTTTATTAAATGTTATTATTATCTTTGTTTTGTAGTTGTACATAATAACAAAGATAATAAGAACATATAACAAAATTGAGTTGTCAATTAAATATGTTAAAATTAATTTATTTGACAACTTTATTTTATTATATGTTATTATTATCTTCGTTTTGTAGTTGTACATAATAAAAAAGATAATAATAAAATATAACAAAATTGAGTTGTCAAATAAATATGAAATAATTAAATATTTGACAACTCTATTTTATTATATGTTATTATTATCTTTGTTATTAAGTACAACTACAAAACGAAGATAATAATAATATTTAATAAAATAGTGTGGTCCAATAAATAAGTAATTATTATTTTATTTGAAAACACTATTTTACTATATGTTATTATTATCTTCGTTTATTGTTTTACTACATAACGAAGATAATAATTACATATAATAAAATTGAGTTTATCAAATGAATATGTAATTAGTACTTTATTTGACAACTTTATTTTATTATATGTTATTATTATCTTCGTTATGAACTACAACTATAAAACAAAGATAATAACAATATATAACAAAATAGAGTTGTCAAATAAATATATAATTATTACTTGATAAGACAACTTTATTTTATTATATGTTTAAATTATATTCGTTTTAAAGTAAAACTACATGACAAAGATAATAGTATCACATAATAAAAAAGAGTTGTCAAATAAAGTAATAATTACATATTTATATAACAAGTCTATTTTATTATATGTTATTATTATCTTTGTTATGAATTAAAACTATAAAACAAAGATAATAATAACATATAATTAGAGTTGTCAAATAAAGTAATAATTTCATATTTTTTGACAACTCTATTAAATTAAATGATATTACTATCTTCATTATGTAGTCAAACCCTTTTAAATGAAGACAATAATAACATATATTAAAATAGAATTTTCAAATAAATTAATAATTACATATTTATTTGACAACTTTGTTTTATTATACGTTATTATTATCTTCGTTTTGAGGTTGTACTAAATAACGAAAATAATAATAACATATAACAAAATTGAGTTGTAAAATTAATAATATAATTATTACTTTATTTGACAACTCTATTTTATTATATGTTATTATTATCTTCGTTATGTAGTAAAACTATAAAACGAATATAATATTAACATTTAATAAAATAGAGACCCTTATAGCATTCTTCTCCAAAATTTATAATTGTGTTTCGGGTTCCGCATCAGAATTCAAACACTAGCCATCGTC
>NC_021164.2:13737356-13750446 GCF_000331145.2 Cicer arietinum | reverse complement strand
TCGATTTTTGTCGAGTTATAGAGTTTAAATTTAGAAGAAGAATTCTATAAGGGTCACTTGGTCCCCGATTTCATCTGGACTTTTCAAGCGATTTTCGTACCCATCGATATAAATGGAACAAATTCTGTATTTTCGGACCAGGCGATGGCCAATTGTTGAAATCAGACGCGGAACCCGAAACACAGTTATAATTTCAGGAGAAGAATGATATAATAAGAGTCTTCTGGTCCTCGATTTTATTTGGACTTTTCGGGCGATTTTCGTACCCGTCTACAAAAAGGACAAAATCAGTATTTTAAGACCAGACGATGGCTAGTGTTTGAAATCTGGCGCGAAACCCGAAACATAGTTATAAATTTTGGAGAAGAATGCTATAAGGGTCTTCCGGTCCTTGATTTCATCTTGATTTTTCGGACGATTTTAGTACCACCCTACAAAAATGGACCAAAGTTTGTAGTTTCAGGCCAAACGATGGTTAGTGCCTGAAATCTGACGCAGAACCCGACACAAAGTTATAAATTTAAGAGAGGAATGCTATAAGGGTCAACTGGTCCTTAATTTCTTCTAGACTTTCCAGGCGATTTTTGTATCACCTGAAAAAAATGGACCGAAATCCGTATTTTCTTACAAGACGATGGCTAGTGTTTGAAATCTGATGCGGAACCCGAAACACAATTATAAATTTCGGAGAACAATGGTATAAGGGTATCCTGGTCTTCGATTTCATCTAGTCTTTTCGGGCGATTTTTGTACCACCCGACAACAATAGACCGAAAATCGTATTTTCGGACCAGACGACGGCTAATGATTGAAATCTGGTGCGGAACTCGAATCACAATTATAAATTTTGGAGAAGAATTCTATAATGGTCTCCCAGTCCTCGATTTCATCTGGACTTTTCGGGCGATTTTCGTACCACCCGACTAAAATTGACCGAAATCCGTATTTTCGAACAAGACGATGGCTAGTGTTTCAAATCTAACGTGGAACCGGAAACACATTTATAAATTTAGAACAAGAATTCTATAATGGTCTCCCGGTCCTCGATTTCATTTGGACTTTTCAAGTGACTTTTGCACCCATCGACGATAATGGACCAACATCTTTATTTTCGAACTAGACAATAGCTAGTGTTTGAAATCTGGCGCGGAACTCGAAACAAAGTTATAAATTCTGGAAAAGAATGCTATAATGGTCTCACGGTCCTCGATTTCATTTGAACTTTTCGGGCAACTTTCGTACCCATCGACAAAAATGGACCAACATCTGTATTTTCGAATCAGAGGATGCTATAAGAGTCACTCAATCCTCGATTTCATCGGGACTTTTCAGGCGATTTTCGTACCACCCAACAAAATTGGACCGAAATAAGGTGGTATTAAAATCCCCGATAACATCTAGACTTTTCTGGAAATTTTCGTACCACCAGACAAAAATGGAACAAAATTCGTATTTTTAGACCAAATGATGGCTAATGTTCAAAATATGACCCGAAACACAATTATAAATTTACGAGAAGAATGCTTTTTAATTATTAAATTTTTTGAAAACTCTATTTTATTAAATGTTATTAATATATTCGTTATATTGTTTTACTAGACAAGGAAGATAATAATAACATATAATAAAATAGAGTTGTAAAATAAAGTAATAATAACATATTAATTTTACAACTCAATTTTGTTATATGTTATTATTATTTTCATTATTTAGTACAACTAAAAAACGAAGATAATAATAACGTATAATAAAATAGAGTTGTCAAATAAATATGTAATTATTAATTTATTTGATAATTCTATTTTGTTATATGTTATTATTATCTTCATTTTGAGGTTTGACTGCATAACGAAGATACTAATATCATTTAATAAAATAGGGTTGTCAAATAAATATGTAATTATTACTTTAATTGACAACTCTAATTTATTATATGTTGTTATTATCTCTGTTTTATAGTTTTACTTCTTAACAAAGATAATAAAAACATTTAATAAAATAGAGTTGTCAAATAAAGTAATAATTACATATTTATTTTACAACTCAATTTCTTTATAAGTTATTATTATTTTCATTATTTAGTACAACTAAAAAACGAAGATAATAATAACATATAATAAAATATTTGACAACTCTATTTTATTATATGATACTATTATCTTTTTCATTTAGTTGTACTTTATAATAAATATAATAGAAACATATAATAAAATAGAGTTGTCTAATCAAGTAATAATTTCATATTTATTTGACAACTCTATTTTATTATATATAGTTATTATCTTTGTTTTATAGTTTTTGTTCCTAACGAAGATGATAATAACATATAATAAAATAGAGTTGTCAAATAAATATGTAATTATTATTATTATCGTTTTATAGAGTTGTTCTATGTTATTATTATTATTATTATCGTTTTATAGTTCTATATCATAACTATGATAATAATAACATAAAATAAAATAGAGTTGTCAAACAAATAAGTTATAACGAAGTAAATAATAACATATTACAAAATAGAGTTGTCAAATAATGTAATACTTAGATATTTATTTAACAACATTATTTTGTTATATATTATTATTATCTTCGTTTTCTATTTAATTTACAACTCGATTTTGTTATATGTTATTATTATCTTCGTTTTCTATTTAATTTACAACTCGATTTTGTTATATGTTATTATTATCTTCGTTTTCTATTTAATTTACAACTCGATTTTGTTATATGTTATTATTATCTTCGTTTTCTATTTAATTTACAACTCGATTTTGTTATATGTTATTATTATTTTCATTATTTAGTACAACTAAAAAACGCAGATAATACTAACATATAATAAAATAGAGTTGTCAAATAAAATAATAATTACTTATTTATTTTACAACTCAATTTTGTTATACATTATTATTATTATCTTCGTTATGAAGTAAAACTATAAAACGAAGATAATAATGACATATAAGAACTCTATTTTATTATATGTTAGTATTGTCTTCGTTATGAAGTACAACTATATAACGAAAATAAAAATAAAATATAATAAAATAGAGTTGTCAAATAAAGTAAGAAGTACATATTTATTTGATAAACACAATTTTATTATATGTTATTATTATCTTCGTTATGTAGTAAAACAATAAAACAAATATAATAATAAAATAGTGTTTTCAAATAAAGTAATAATTATTTATTTATTAGACAACTCTATTTTATTAAATATTACTATTATCTTCGTTTTGTAGTTGTACTAAATAACGAAGATAATAATAATATATAATAAAATAGAGTTGTCAAATAAATTAATTATTTCATATTTATTTGACAACTCAATTTTGTTATATTTTATTATTATCTTTGTTATTAAGTATAACTATAAAACGAAGATAATAATAACATATAATAAAATAGTGTTGTCAAGTAAAGTAGAAATTACATATTTATTAGACAACTCTATTTTATGAAATATTATTATTAATTTCATTTTGTAATTGTACATAATAACGAAGATATTAATAACATATAATTAAATAGAGTTGTCAAATAAATTAATTATTACATATTTATTTGACAATTCAATTTTGTTATAGGTTATTATTATTCTTGTTATTAAGTACAACTACAGAACGAAGATAATAATAACATTTAATAAAATAGTGTTGTCAATGTTACTTTATTTGAAAACTCTATTTTGTTAAATGTTATTATTATATTCGTTTTATAGTTGTACTTAATAACGAAAATTGTAATAACATATAACACAATTGAACTATTAAATAAAAATATAATTATTACTTTATTTGAAAACTCTATTTTATTATATGTTGTTATTATCTTTATAAGATAGTTGTATTATATACTAATTACATATTTATTTGATAAACTCAATTTTATTATATATTATTTTCTTTATGTAGTAAAACAATAAAACGAAGATAATAATAACATATAATAAAATAGTTTTGTCAAATAAAGTAATAATTACTTATTTATTAGACAACTCTATTTTATTAAATATTACTATTATCTTCGTTTTGTAGTTATACTTAATAACAAAGATAATAATAACATATAATAAAATAGTTTTGTCAAATAAAGTAATAATTACTTATTTATTAGACAACTCTATTTTATTAAATATTACTATTATCTTCGTTTTGTAGTTATACTTAATAACAAAGATAATAATAACATATAATAAAATAGTTTTGTCAAATAAAGTAATAATTACTTATTTATTAGACAACTCTATTTTATTAAATATTACTATTATCTTCGTTTTGTAGTTATACTTAATAACAAAGATAATAATAACATATAATAAAATATTATTTTCTAATAAATTAATAATTACATCTTTATTTGACAACTATAATTCAATATATGTTATTATTAGGTTTGTTTTGTAGTAATATTTTGCAATGATATTAACCCTTTATACTATAACCCGAACCTCAAACCCAAAACCTTAAACCTTAAATCTTAACCCTTAAACCCTAAACCCTAAACCCTAAACACTAAATCCGAAATCTTGAACCTTAAACTCTAAACCTTAATCCCTAAACGTGATTTCTTAGACCCTAAACACCCCAACACACTAAACCCTAATAAAATAAATATGTAATTATTACTTTATTTGATATCTCTGTTTTTTTATATGTTATTATTATCTATTTGTTATAAAGTAAAACTATAAAACGAAGATAATAATAATAATATAAATTAAATTAGAGTTGTCAAATAAAGTAATAATTACATATTTATTTGACAACTCTATTTTATTATATGTTACGGATTTTAGTCCATTTTTGTTGGGTGGTATGAAAATTGCCCAAAAAGTCCAGATGAACATCAGGAGCGGGAGAGACTTTTAGCATGTTGTGTTTCGGGTTAGATTTCAAACACTAGCCATCGTCTTGTCAAGAAATACAAATTTTAGTCCATTTTTGTCAGGGGGTACGAAAATCGCCCGAAAAGTCCAGATGAAATCGAGGACCATAAGACCCTTATAGCAATTTTCTCCAAAATTTGTAACTGCGTGTCGGGCTCGACATCATATTTCAAACACTAGCTGTCGTTTAAACCAAAAATACAAATTTCAGTCTATTTTTGTTGTGATGTACAAAAATCGCCAGAGAAGTCCAAATGAAGTCAAGGTTCGGAAGATTCTTATAGAATTATTCTCCTACATTTAAGACTGTGATTCGTGTTCCGTCTCAGATTTAAAACACTAGCCATCGTCTAGTCCGAAAATACGGTTTTCGGTCCATTTTTGTTGTTTGGTATGATTTTCAAACCCTATCAATCAGATTTTAAACCCCAGCCATCATCTTGTACAAAAAAAAATTTGGTCCATTTTTGTCGGGTGGTACGATTTTCGCCCGAAAAGTCCAGATGATATCGAGGAGTGTGAGACCCTTATAGCATTCTTCTCCTAAATTGAAAATTGTGTTTCGGGTTTCGAGTTTCGGATTAGATTTCAAATACAAGCCATCATCTGGTTCATAAATATGGATTTAAAAATAATAATAACATATAACAAAATTGAGTTGTAAAATAAATATGTAATTATTACTTTATTTGAAAACTTTACAACTCAATTTTTTTATATGTTATTATTATTTTCGTTATTTAGTACAACTACAAAACTAAGATCATAATAACGAATAATAAAACAGAGTTGTCAAATAAATATGTAATTATTAATTTATTTGATAATTCTATTTTATTATATGTTATTATTAACTTTATTTTAAAGTTTGACTGCATAATGAAGATAGTAATATCATTTAATAAAATAGAGTTGTCAAATAAATATGTAATTATTACTTTATTTGACAACTCTATTTTATTATATGTTATTATAACTTTGTTATGATGTAAAACTATAAAACGAAGATAATAATAACTTATAGAATTCCATAAATTTATAACTGTGTTTCGGGTTCCGCATCAGATTTCAAACACTAGCCATCGTCTTGTTCGAAAATACGGATTTCGATCCATTTTAGTTGGGTGGTACGAAAATTGCCCGAAAAATCCATATGAAATCGAGGACCGAGACCCCATAATAGCATTCTTCTCCAAAATTTATAACTGTGTTTCGGGTTCTACGCCAGATTTCAAACATTAGCCATCGTTTGGTCCGAAAATACGATTTTTGGTCTATTTTTGTCGGGTGGTATAAAAATCCCCCGAAAAGACTAGATGAAATCGAGGACCAGGAAACCCTTATAGCATTATTCTCCAAATTTTATAATTATGTTTCGGGTTCCGAATCAGAATTCAAACACTAGCCATCGGTCGATTTTTGTGGGGTGATACAAAAATCGCCTAAAAAGTCTAGATGAAATTGAGGACTAAGATACCCTTACAGCATTCTTCTCCTAAATTTATAAATGCTTTTCACGTGATGCGTCTGATATTTCAAACACTAACAATCATTTGGTTCGAAACTAAGGACTTTGGTCCATTTTTGTGTGGTGGTACAAAAATCGACCAAAAAGTCTAGATGAAATCTAGTACCGAGAGATCCTTATAGCATTCTCCTCCAAAATTTATAACAGTATTTCGGGTTCTATGGCAGATCTCAAACTCTAGCCATCGTCTAGTCTGAAAATACTGATTTTGGTCCTTCTTTGGTCCTTCTTTGTCTAGGGGTACGAAAATTTCTCGAAACGTCCAGATGAAACCAAAGACCGAGAGTCCCTTATATCATGTTGGTCCATTTTAGTCGGGTGGTACAAAATCGTCCAAAAAATCCAAATGAAATCGAGGACCTGGAGACCCTTATACCATTCTTCTCCAATATTTATAATATTGTTTCGGGTTCTGCGCCAGATTTCAAACACTAACCATTGTTTTGTTTGAAGATATGAATTTCGGCCCTTTTAGTCGGGTGGTACGAAAATCGCTGAAAAAGTCCAAATGAAATCGTGGACTAGGACACCCTTACAACATTCTTCTTCTAAATTGATAACTTTGTTTCAAGTTACGCGTCAGATTTCAAACACTAGCCATAGTCTTGTTCGAAAATACGAATTTAGGTCCATTTTAGTAAGGTGGTAGGAAAATCGCCCGAAAAGTCTAGATGAAATCGAGGACCGGGAGACCCTTATAGTATCTTTCTCCAAAATTTATAACTTTGTTTCGGGTTCCATGTCAGATTTCAAACACTAGCCATAGTCTTTTTAGGAAATATGGATTTCGATCCATTTTAGTTGGATGGTATGAAAATCACCCGAAAAGTCCAGATGAAATCTAGGATCAGGAGACCCTTGTAGCATTCTTCTCCAAAATTTATAACTGTGTTTCGGGTTCTGCGTCAGATTTCAAACACTAGCCATCGTCTTGTTTAAAAATTCGGATTTCGGTCCAATTTAGTCAGATGGTTCGAAAATTGCTCGAAATGTCCAAATGAAATCGAGGACCAAGAGACTCTTATAGCATTCTTCTCTTAAATTTATAACTGTGTTTCGGGTTTCGTGTCAGATTTCAAACACTATCCATCGTCTTTTTCGAAAATACGGATTTCCGTCCATTTTTGTCGTGTGGTATGAAAATCTCCCGAAAAGGCCAGATGAAATCGAGGACCGGCAGACCCTTATAGCATTCTTCTCCAAAATATATTACTGGTTTTTAGGTTCCGCGCCAGATTTCAAACACTTTCCATCGTCTATTCCTAAAATATAGATTTCGGTCCTTTTTTGTTGAGGGGTAAGATTATGACCTGAAAAGTCTCGATGAAATCGAGGATCGAGAGATCCTTATTGCATTCTTCTCCTATATTTATAATTGTGTTCTGAGTATTGTGTCGGATTTCAAACACTAGCCGTTGTTTTGTTCAAAAATACGAATTTCAGTCCATTTTAATCGGGTGGTACGAAAATCCCCCGAAAATACTAAATGAAATTGAGGACCGGGAGACCCTTATAGCATTCTTCTTCTAAATATATAACAGTGTTTCGGATTCCGGGTCAAATTTCAAACACTAGCCATCGTCTGGTCTTAAAATATAGATTTTGGTCCATTTTTGTCAGGGGTACGAAAATCGCCAGAAAGGTCCAGATGAAATCGACGACCGAGAGACCCTTATAACATTCTTGTTCTAAATTTATAACTGTATTTCGGGTTCCATGTCAAATTTGTAACACTAGCCATCTTCTGGTCTGAAAATATATATTTTGGTCAATTTTTATCGAGGGGTACGAAACTCGCCCGGAAAGTCCAGATGAAATCGAGGATCGAGAGACCCTTACGACATCCTTCTTCTAAATTTATAAATGTGTTTCGGGTTCCGCTTCAGATTTCAAACACTAGCCATCGTCTTGTTCGAAAATACGGATTTCGGTCCAATTTAGTCGGATGGTACGAAAATCACCCGAAATGTCCAGCTGAAATCGAGGACTAGGAGACTCTTATAGAATTCTTCTCCTAAATTTTTAACTGTGTTTTGGGTTCCGCGTCAGATTTCATACACTAGCCATCGTCTGGATTGAAAATACAGATTTTGGTCCATTTTGTCAAGGGGTAAGAAACTTGCTTGAAAAGTTCATATGAAATCGAGGACCGAGAGTCCCATATAGTATTCTTCTTCTAAATTTATAATTGTGTTTCGGTTTCCGAATCTGATTTCAAACAATAGCCATAATCTTGTTTGCAAATACGGATTTCAGTCCATTTTTGTCGGGTATTAGGAAAATCTCCGAGAAGTCCAGAGAAAATCGAGGATCGAGAGACCCTTATAGCATTCTTCTCCAAAATTTATAACTTTGATTCGGGTTCAAACACTAGCCATCGTCTGGTCCAAAAATACAAGTTTCGGTACATTTTTGTGAGGTGGTACGAATATCGCGCAAAAAGTCCAGATGAAATCGAGGATCAGAAGAGTCATATAGCATTCGTCTATGAAATTTATAAATGTATATCGAGTTCCCCGTTAGATTTCAAACACTAGCCATAGTCTTGTTGGAAATTACGGATTTCGGTCCATTTTAGTGGGGTGGTACGAAAATCACCCAAAAGGTTCAGATGAAATCAAGGGTCGGGAGACCTTTATATCATTCTTCTCTAAAATTTATAACTGGGTTTCAGGCTGCGTGTCAGATTACAAAGACTAGCCATAGACTTTTTCGAAAATACGGATTTTGGTCCATTTTAGTTGGATTGTATGAAAATCTCCCGAAAAATCAAGATGAAATCGAGGACGGGGAGACCTTTATAACATTCTTCTCCAAAATTTATAATTGTGTTTCAAGTTCTGCGCTAGATTTCAATTACTAGCAAAAGTCTGGTCCGAAAAAACAGATTTGAGTCCATTTTTGTCGAGGGGTACGAACATTGCCCGAAAAGTCCAGATGAAATCGAGGACTAAGAGACACTTATAGCATTCTTCTCCAAAATTTATAACTATGTTTCGGGTTTCGCGCCAGATTTCAAACACTAGCCATCGTCTGGTCCAAAAATACGAATTTCGGTCCATTTTTGTTGGGTGGTATGAAAATTGCCCGAAAAGACCATATCAAATCAAGGACCAGGAGACCCTTATAGCATTGTTCTTTTAAATTTATAACTGAGTTTCGGGTTCTGCCTCAGATTTCAAACACTAGCATTTGTCTTGTTCGAAAATAAGGATTTTTGTCTGGTGGTACAAAAATCACCGGAGAAGCCCAGATAAAATCTACGACCGCGAGACCCTTATAGCATTCTTCTCCTAAGTTTATAACTGAGTTTCGGGTACCGCATCAAATTTCAAACACTAGCAATCATCTTGTTCGAAAATACGAATTTCGGTCCATTTTTGGTCTGGTGGTAGGAAAATCACCTAAAAAGTCCAGATGAAATCGAGGACCGGGAGACTCTGATAGCATTCGTCTCCAAAATTTATTACTGGTTTTTAGGTTCTGCTCCAGATTTGAAACACTTGCCATCGTCTGTTCCTAAAATATAGATTTCAGTCCTTTTTTGTCGAGGGGTAAGATTATCGCCTGAAAAGTCTAGATGAAATCGAGGATCAAGAGATCCTTATTTCATTCTTCTCCTAAATTTATAACTGTGTTCCAAGTTATGTGTTGAATTTCAAACACTAGCCATTATTTTGTTCAAAAATACGAATTTCAGTCCATTTTAATCGGGTGGTACGAAAATCCCCCGAAAATACCAGATGAAATTGAGCACCGGGAGACCCTTATAGCATTCTTCTTCTAAATATATAACAGTGTTTCGGATTCCGGGTCAGATTTCAAACACTAGCCATCGTCTGGTCCGAAAATATAGATTTTGGTCCATTTTTGTCAGGGTTACGAAAATCGCCAGAAAACTCCAGATGAAATCGACGACCGGGAGACCCTTATAGCATTCTTGTTCTAAATTTATAACTGTATTTCGGGTTCCATGTCAAATTTTAAACACTAGCCATCGTCTTGTTCGAAAATACGGATTTCAATCCATTTTTTCGCGTGGTACGTAAATCGCATCAAATGTCCAGATGAGATCGAGGACCGAGAAACCCTTATAGCATTCTTCTCCTAAATTTATAACAGTATTTTAGGTTCCGCATCAAATTTCAAACACTAGCCATCTTCTTGTCCGAAAATATAGATTTAGGTCAATTTTTGTCGACGGGTTAGAAACTCGCCTGGAAAGTCCAGATGATATCGAGGACCGAGAGACCCTTATGGCATCCTTCTTCTAAATTGATAAATGTGTTTCGGGTTTCGCTTCAGATTTCAAACACTAGCCATCGTCTTGTTCGAAAATACGGATTTGGGTCCAATTTAGTCGGGTGGTACGAAAATCACCCGAAATGTCCAGATGAAATCGAGGATCAGGAGAATCTTATAGCATTCTTCTCCTAAATTTATAACTGTGTTTCGGGTTCCGCGTCAGATTTTAAACACTAGCCATCGTCTGGATTGAAAATACAGATTTTGGTCCATTTTTGTCAAGGGGTAAGAAACTTGCTTGAAAAGTTCAAATGAAATCGAGGACCGAGAGTCCCATATAGCATTCTTCTTCTAAATTTATAATTGTGTTTCGGTTTCAGCAACAGATTTCAAACACTAGCCAGCATCTTGTTCGAAAATACGGATTTCGATCTATTTTAGTCTGGTGGTACAAAAATCACCTGAAAAGTCCAGATGAAATCGAGGACCGAGAGACCCTCATAGCATTCTTCTCCTAAATATATAACAATTATTCAGGTTCCACATCAGATTTCAAAAACTAACCATCGTCTAGTCCAAAAATACAAATTTGGTCTATTTTTGTCGAGGGGTACGAAATTCGCTCGAAAAGTCCTGATGAAATCGAGGGCCAAGAGTCTCTTATAGTATTCTTCTTCTAAATTTATAATTGTGTTTCAGTTTCTGCATCAGATTTCAAACAATAGCCATCATGTTGTTTGAAAATGTGGATTACGGTCTATTTTTGTCGGGTGTTACGAAAATCACCCAGAAGTCCAGAGAAAATCGAGGACCGATAGACCCTTATAGCATTCTTCTCCTAAATATACAACATGGTTTCGGGTTCCGCGTCAAATTTCAAACACTAGCCATCATTTAGTCCAAAAATACAGATTTTGGTCCATTTTTGTCGAGGGGTACGAAGCTCGCCCAAAAAGTCCATATAAAATTGAGGACTAAGAGCCCCTTATAGCATTCTTCTTCTAAATTTATAAATGCGTTTCGGTTTCCGCATCAAATTTCAAACAATAGCTATCATGTAGTTCGAAAAGAAGGATTTTGGTCCATTTTAGTCGGGTGGTACGAAAATCGCCCGAAAAGTCCAGATAAAATCGAGGACCCGGAGAACCTTATAGCATTCTTCTCCAAAATTATTAACTTTGATTCGGGTTCAAACACTAGCCATCGTCTGGTCCGAAAGTACAAGTTTCGGTCCATTTTTTGAGGTGGTACCTATCATGTAGTTCGAAAAGAAGGATTTTGGTCCATTTTAGTCGGGTGGTACGAAAATCGCCCGAAAAGTCCAGATGAAATCAGGACCCGGAGAACTTTATAGCATTCTTCTCCAAAATTTATAACTTTGATTCGGGTTCAAACACTACCCATCGTCTGGTCCGAAAATACAAGTTTCGGTCCATTTTTGTGAGGTGGTACGGATATCGCGCAAAAAGTCCAGATGAAATCGAGGACCAGAAGAGTCATATAGCATTCGTCTCTTAAATTTATAAATGTATATCGGGTTCCGCGTTTGATTTCAAACACTAGATATAGTCTTGTTGGAAATTTCGGATTTCGGTCCATTTTAGTCGGGTGGTACAAAAATCACCCGAAAAGTTCAGATGAAATCTAGGACCGGGAGACCTTTATATCATTCTTCTCTTAAATTTATAACTGGGTTTCGGGTTGCGCGTCAGATTTCAAACACTAGCCATAGACTTTTTTGAAATTATGGATTTTGGTCCATTTTAGTTGGATCGTATGAAAATCTCCCGAAAAATCAAGATGAAATCGAGGACCGGGAGACCCTTATAACTTTCTTCTCCAAAATTTATAGCTGTGTTTCGAGTTTCGCGCTAGATTTCAAATACTAGCCAAAGTCTGGCCCGAAAAAATAGATTTGAATCCATTTTTGTGGAGGGGTACGAACATTGCCCGAAAAGTCCAGATGAAATCGAGGACCAAGAGACACTTATAGCATTCTTCTCCAAAATTTATAACTATGTTTCGGGTTTCGCTCCAGATTTCGGTCCATTTTTGTCGGGTGGTTCGAAAATTGCCCAAAAAGACCAGAATAAATCAAGGACCAGGAGACCCTTATAGCATTCTTCTTCTAAATTTATAACTGAGTTTCGGGTTCTGCCTTAGATTTCAAACATTAGGAATTGTCTTGTTCGAAAATATGGATTTTTGTCTGGTGGTACATGTCGCGTCCGGTTTGTCCGCCGAAAAAAAAGAGTCGCCACCAATTTTATTTTTATTAAAGGAAAAATTGGATAAAACCTAAAATAATATTTTTGAATCAAAAATTTGGATTCGGGAGTCGATTACGAGTAGGGAAGTATTATCGCCCTACAACGTCCGTTAAAACGGTTACCCTATAATTAATTATATACAAACTATTTATTTAT
>NC_021164.2:13734960-13737139 GCF_000331145.2 Cicer arietinum | reverse complement strand
CTTACTCTTGAATTGTTGTTTTGCTAGACCGATTGTTTCAAGACCAGATTTTTTCCTTCTCTTTTGCCAACTAATCTCTCTCTTTTTTATGTGCTCTCAATTTGTGTTTTCAATTGTGCCCCTTTTTGTCTTCTTGTGGCCGACTATTTATAGACTTTTGGGTATAGATTTTAAAAGACAAAAGAATAATTGTCAATTGATTACCATTAATCTATTTTTGTTGGTTTCTTTTCTTTTAATTGGCCACAATTATACCGATTCTTATTGCTATTGATTCATTTCTTCGGTTTTCTTTTCTATTCAATTGATCACCATTATTCTGATTTTTATGACCATCAATCATCAATTTATTTTCGGTTTTTTTTCATTTATTTTGATCATCATTGCATCGATTTTTATGACCATCAATTCATTTCTTTTCAATTTCCTTTATTTTTATTTCTTATTATTATTTTTATATTTTAGAAAATAGTCTCAACAAGAATTAGAGGCAAATAAGAACCGAAAACACTTGTGATTGTTAAAAGCTTATATCCCTAATTATTTATTTTTATTTTTATATTACTTCACATATAATTATATATTTATTATTATTATTATTATTATTATTATTATTATTATTATTATTTCCTTTTTAATAAAAATTAAAAATCGGACAAAATTAGGTGTCAACAGTACAAATATCACCGGAGAAGCCCAGATAAAATCGACGACCGCGAGACCCTTATAGCATTCTTCTCCTATGTTTATAACTGAGTTTCGGGTAACACATCAAATTTCAAACACTAGCAATCATTTTGTACGAAAATCACCTGAAAAGTCCAGATGAAATCGAGGACTGGGAGACCCTGATAGCATTCTACTCCAAAATTTATTACTGGTGTTTAGGTTTTGCGCCAGATTTCAAACACTTGCCATCGTCTGTTCCAAAAATAAAGATTTATGTCCTTTATTGTCGAGGGGTAAGATTATCGCCTGAAAAGTCTAGATGAAATCGAGGATCGAGAGAACCTTATTGCATTCTTCTCCTAAATTTATAACTGTGTTCCGAGTTCTGTGTCGGATTTCAAACACTAGCCATTGTTTTGTTCAAAAATACAAATTTCAGTCCATTTTAATCGGGTTGTACGAAAATCCCCCGAAAATACCAGATGAAATTGAGGACCGGGAGACCCTTATAGCATTCTTCTTCTAAATATATAACAGTGTTTCGGATTCTGGGTCAGATTTCAAACACTAGCCATTGTCTGGTCCGAAAATATAGATTTTGGTCCACTTTTGTCAGGGGTACGAAAATCGCCAGAAAAGTCCGGATGAAATCGACGACCGGGAGACCCTTATAGCATTCTTGTTCTAAATTTATAACTGTATTTCGGGTTCCATGTCAAATTTCAAACACTAGCCATCGTCTTGTTCGAAAATACGGATTTCAATCCATTTTTTCGCGTGGTACGTAAATCGCATCAAATCTCCAGATGAGATCGAGGACCGGGAAACCCTTATAGCATTCTGCTCCTAAATTTATAACAGTATTTTAGGTTCCGCATCAAATTTCAAACACTAGCCATCTTCTGGTCCGAAAATATAGAATTTGGTCAATTTTTGTCGAGGGGTAAGAAACTCGCCTGGAAAGTCCAGATGAAATCGAGGACCGAGAGACCCTTATGGCATCCTTCTTCTAAATTTATAAATGTGTTTCGGTTTTCGCTTCAGATTTCAAACACTAGCCATCGTCTTGTTCGAAAATACATATTTCGGTCCAATTTAGTCGGGTGGTACGAAAATCACTCGAAATGTCTAGATTAAATCGAGGACCAAGATACCATTATAGCATTCTTCTTTTAAATTTATAAATGTGTTTTGGGTTCCGCATCAGATTTCATACACTAGCCATGGTTGTAAGACCCATAATTTTAAAAGTATACTTTATGTATTTTTGGGTATTTTGGATTTTGGCTCGGAGGCTTTTTAGCCAAAGTTAATAATATTTTGGAGTTTATATGATCAAAAAGATATTTTGACGCCATTTAGAATTACTCGTAGATAAATAAATTAAATTAAGTGCGGTGAATCCTTTACGGAGAATTTAATGCCTTGCGGGTGAAATGGTAATTTAACAAATATCTAGATATTTAGAGATATTTGTTAAGTTATATTTAATATATATATATATATATAT
>NC_021164.2:13733548-13734471 GCF_000331145.2 Cicer arietinum | reverse complement strand
TGAAAACCATTAGAGTTAAACGAGTATTAAAAATGGGGAATCTTTTAATACCTCGGTTTACTTAATGTGTGTTTGAGAAAATTGTTTAAGTTAAACGAGTATTAAGAATGGGGAATCTCTTAATGTTTATGTTTACTTAATGTTGGCGTGAAAACCATTAGCGCTAAACGAGTATTAAAAATGGGGAATCTTTTAATATCCCGGTTTACTTAATGTTTGTTTTGGAAAATCGTTTAAGTTAAATGAGTATTAAGAATGGGGAATCTCTTAATGTCTTGTTTACTTAATGTTGTTTTGGAAAATCGTTGAAGTTAAAAGAGAATTAAGAATGGGGAATCTCTTAATATTTCTATTTTCTTAATGTTTGTTGTGAAAATCGTTTAAGTAAAATGAGTATTAAAAATGGGGAATCTTTTAATATCCCGGTTTACTTAATGTTTGTTTTGGAAAATCGTTTAAGTTAAATGAGTATTAAGAATGGGGAATCTCTTAATGTCTTGTTTACTTAATGTTGTTTTGGAAAATCGTGAAGTTAAAAGAGAATTAAGAATGGGGAATCTCTTAATATTTCTATTTTCTTAATGTTTGTTGTGAAAATCGTTTAAGTCAAAAGAGTATTAAAAATGGGGAATCTTTTAATATCTGCATTTGCTTAACGATTGTTGTGGATGAAGTTTGTGTGTGCTCATGCATTTCATTTTGGTAAATCGTGTTGACCCGTGATAGGTGGCACCTCGGTAAACTGTACTGACCCGTGATAGGTGGTACGCTTACGGTTTACGTTTGGTAAGTTGTGCTGACCCGTGATAGGTGGCACCTCGGTAAACTGTATTGGCCTGTGATAGGCAGTACGTTTACGACTTACGCTTTTTCTTTTAGTAAATCGTGTTGACCCGTGATAGGTGGCACCTCGGTAAACTGTA
>NC_021164.2:13732970-13733328 GCF_000331145.2 Cicer arietinum | reverse complement strand
ATGACTCAATTATTTATCCAAAGGCATTTCCTTATTTATTTCTCTATTTTAGTTTATTTCTTTTGAAAAAAAAATACACCCTCGCTTTGAAAATCGGGGTGTTACATTGTGGTATCAGAGCTTTCGTTTGGTTTTCTTTGGGGGCTGTGGAACCTTTGGTTAAAGGTTGTAGGTCAACCTGTAGGTTGGGAGTTGTTATCTGATCATGCATCGGTTTAGGTGGTTTGGGTTGTCAAGTCCAAAATAGTTATTATGTGTTGATATATTCGAAACTTAGTTTTAGAATTATTCGAAGTGGTGTTAACACTTCTTCTTGATGTTGGTTTTTCGGAAACACTACCTCCAATAGAGAACGACG
>NC_021164.2:13726167-13730152 GCF_000331145.2 Cicer arietinum | reverse complement strand
ACATGTTGTTTTTGCTGCTGAATGCTGAAACAGCCTTGTATTCGAATACAGAGATGCTGTATTCGAATACAACAGTGTTGTTTTGTTAAAAACTTCATTTTTCAACCTTGTTTATGAATGTTTGGCATATGGAAACCCTTTTAAGGTGCATGCTAAGTTGAAAGATTATTTTGTGCATTTAAAACATAAATGTTATGTGTTATCTGTTAATTTCGGTTGGTGACCCTTTACAACTATTGTGGAAATCTGAGCGTGGAGATCACTCAGGGTGTATAGTTTTTGGTAGGATGATCAGATTAGGTTGATGTATAGGGACTAGACGTCCTTCGGATGGGAATGCTTGACTGGAGCTACGTCAGGAGGATCTCACGGGGCGCGTGGAGATCACTCAGGGTGTATAGTTTTTTTTGGTAGGATGATCAGATTAGGTTGATGTATAGGGACTAGACGTCCTTCTTTTTGGGTTGGAGTATTTTAATTTGGAAAACTGTACTCATACTAATATTGTCAGTTTGACATCTTATTTGAATGGGTTCCATGTACCATTTGTTGTTGTGTAAATGCGTTGGATTTATATTTGGAGAAACTTTTCCGCTGCTTGTAAATTTTAATGACTCAATTATTTATCCAAAGGCATTTCCTTATTTATTTCTCTGTTTTAGTTTATTTCTTTTGAAAAAAAAATACACCCTCCCTTTGAAAATCGGGGTGTTACAATGGTCTTGTTCGAAAATACGTATATCGGTCCATTTTAGTCGGATGGCACGAAATTTTCCGGAAATGTCTAGATGAATTCGAGGACCAGAAGACTCTTATAGCTTTTTTCTCTAAATTTACAACAGTGTTCCAGAAGACTCTTATAGCATTTCAATTATTTATAACTACTTTCTATTTTTAGTTATTTTTTTTATAAATAATATCTTGAGATAGAATTGATATTGTGTTCGATTTCTTTTATTTTTATATACTTTTTTATGACATTGTGATTTTATATATATTTATTATGATTTAGTAATTAATATAAAGTGTTGGTGTAAACATACTTCCTCAGATTTTTAACCATCCAAATTTATTATGATTTATTATGATTTTAGTATGTTGTTTTATTCATTTAGATAGTCAAATAAACATACTTCCTCATATTTTTAACCATCCAAATTTCTCTCTAAAATCCCCGATTTCTTTGCTTGTTAAATTACTTAGTTTGAACTGTTCTCCTTCACCGTAAGTCTGATTTGAGTGAAACCAACGCCAAAACGACCGTGTGAAAAATTGCTATTTTATCCAATGATTTGTTTTCTGATTTATGGAAAGTTTCCTTGACCGAATTTTGAATTTAGTTTTTAGAGTATCTTCTCATAAACTATTTTTAACGTTTACCCATAAACTGTCGAGTTAGAACGATTGATGGACAAAGAGTCAATGAACAAAGACTGTTTGCTCGTGGAATCGTATTTGTGTGTGAAAGCGTCGAAATAAGGTAAGGGGTGAGAGAGCGTTTGAATTCATGAGTATAGTATATTGTGAGATGAACGGAAAAGTCGTCTTTCCCAACGATTCATCTAGGGCTCGCTACGTACGGCAATAGCCCTTTGAGTGATAAATTAATTAATATAGAAATAAGAAAGTGTGAGATTAAAATGTGAAATAGAAATATTTATAAGGTGTTGATTGATTTAATTTCGTTAAATGTGTGATATTTTATAATATTGTGATATTTAACATTATTGTGATATTTAATATTATTGTGATATTTAAAATTATTGTGATATTTGATGTTATTGTGATATTTGATATCATTGTGATATTTGATTTCAAATGAATTTAGTGAATATGTTTGATTAAATGAGTTTATGTGAATGTAGTGTATAATGTAAGTTAATTTGATGATGATGTGTAATTTATAATATAAATCTGTGATAAGTTTATGTGATGATAATGATGATGTTTTATTGATGATATTGATTTTATAAAATTGTGATGACTTTATGTGATGAGATATGATTAATGATAGTGATATTGTGATGAGAATATTGAATTAACCCCATAGTTGATGAAATAATGGTGATTCCGATTTGTGTTTTAGATGACGGTTTTAATGGAGTATCATATACCAACGAGGGGAGAAAATAAATATTGTGAATTTGTGAAGTGGAGATTATTTTGTCATCATATAGGTAGGGCCTGACAAGCCTAGTGATTCCGGGGAAGTACAACTGAATGAGCCTGATCGTGGCGGTCTGTTGTCGAGCCTTAAGGCAAGATTGTTAGACCTTGGAGGTATTCGGGTGGGGAATTCCTAGGTGACTTGGAGGTCTCACTCCAAATGTCGGGAGCTACCACGCAACACACGTTTACCTCGACTGTCGTGTATATGTGTCTCGGGTTGAGTTGAGAGGATCTATGAGGACAGGGCCAATTTGAATTGTCCGTCCACCGAGATGGTGGCATAGTATCAAGCCTCCTAACCAAGTACTTCATAGTTAGAATGGTACCACATTGTGAAGTAGAGTCTAAGCTCATGCATAGCATTGCATTTACTTGTGATTGTTTTGTGGTGATTGATGTGTTTCAAAAGTAATAATAATTACTCTTAGATGATTTGATGCATATTATAATGAGATGATTATCTTACTTGAGTGAATTTGATGTTATAATATGATACTATTTACTTAAATATTTTGATATATCGTAATGTGATTATGATACGGTCTATTATGATTGTTGCATGTTCTTCTTACTTATATTATACTATTAACCTGATTTTGAAACTCACCTCCTTCGCTGTTTGTGTTTGACTGGCTTGGCCCTGCATTTGCAAAATCGCAATTGTTACAGGTTAATAAGTCTTGAAAATCAAGTTTGGGAAGAACCCCGCTCTGATAGGTGATACCGGGAATAAGGGTTGTAGTTTGTATTTTACTTATTTATTTTGAAACGACTTTTGTATGAAAACCATATAAGTAATAGTAGGTTTTTAGAATTAAATCAAGTAATTATACTTAATTCAAGCTTATTGAGATTGCACTATGGAGTAAAGAAGTTAAAGTGTTCCTTTTGATTTTTGAGAAATGTGATATCCTAAATTAAAAATTAAAGTTTTTATTTTCTTGGAAACATATTTTTATTTATCTGCTGCAAATTTTATAGAAATATGATATAAATTATTATATATATTATTTTGGGGTTTATGGTGTCTCATTAGTGGTATCAGAGCAGGTTTGTCCAATCAGGTCGAGTGGGTCGAATGTCGATTCTGTGTTACGAATGTCAGTCGTGGGAATTGTGTTTTCTTGTGTAATAATTATTTTCTCTATGATGTTTTTCCCGTTATATAATTGTGTTAATGATTATATGCTTTTATATTATTATACATATTTTCGAGATTACTAATTAACTGTTTATTAATTGCTTACTCTGATTGTGTTATGGATCCTAAATTCCTACTTAAGTGAGTAAATAAACCATAAAATTAATTGTTAAGATTTGAGTTAATTTTAATTGTTGACAAGATTATGTTAGTTACTTGTTGCATATTGCTTGCCTACCTAACTATGATTTTTGCACTCTTGTTTTATATGAATAGTTGGAAATAATAATTTTGATTGACCAGTTATATATTTCACCCTTAATCAATTTAAAATATTTAGATTTGATATGTATTTGTTTAAAGTGTTTGATCTAATAACTAATTGATTGAAACATTGATTTCCGTATGAATTATATGTTTAAAAATTTAAGTATTGACTTTTACTAGGTACAAATTATTATTATTTTGTTGAAACTCAATTTAGAAAAAAAAGATGTTTCGTTCTAAACTTTGAGTTAGATAGGAAATATGTCTCTTATGTTTAAAGTTTTAATTTTGACAAAAAAAAAAATTCTTATTTTTAATTTATGTTGGCTTGTGTTAAGAAAAAACTCGATTTTAAATGATGAATGTTAACTTTAAATCACTTGAAAGTGTTGATGGTTGTATCTAGAT
>NC_021164.2:13710519-13725667 GCF_000331145.2 Cicer arietinum | reverse complement strand
GTTTATGATTAATTTTCCTTATAGGCATGATTTCTATGATGTGCTAGTTTTATAAATATTAGAGTACATGAGCGATATAAATAATAAATATTATATTTTACTCTTTGATCTTTTTTTTTTTGAAAAATAATAGTATTTTAGTGTAATATATAATTTAAAGAAAAAGATTTTATGCGATTTTACGTGTATATACGTGTACTCAATTAATGTAATATTTTTGTGTGCGTTTGACTGATATTAAGTATGCACGTAGTTATATTTCATTTATTTATAACTATTTTCTATTTTTAGATATTTTTTTTATAAATAATATCTTGAGATAGAATTGATATTGTGTTTGATTTCTTTTATTTTTATATACTTTTTTATGACATTGTGATTTTATATATATTTATTATGATTTAGTAATTAATATAAAGTGTTTGTGTAATATTTATTTATTTTATAATTTTGACTATTTTCTAATATGATGGTATTATTATAATGTGAGTATTTTGAGAAATAAGTATAATTGTAGATATTATTTTGAATGTGAGAGTTTTAATTATTTGTAATATGTTTTTTTTATATTGCTTATTTTAATTACTCTAATTTAGCATATATTAATTATGAAATATTAGTAATGTTTTAAAAATTTAATGATGTTTGATAGAGTATTAAAAAAAATGAGATTAAGTAAAAATTAATTTTGTTTTAGCAAAATAAAAATAATAATAGTAAAATATAAATTAAATAAGTGACAAATGGACTTGACCCATTTATGTTAACCCTAATTATGTTAATAAAATAAAAATAAGAAAAGTAAGAAAGGAGCTGCAGTAGCCGTAGAACCAAAGAGAAACACAACAACAACCTATAGTTTGACACCGACGATCGATAATTTTTCATGAAAAGTTTCTCCGTTCTCGTCCAAATTTCAGTATGTCGTTTTATTCATTTAGGTAGTCAAATGAACATACTTCCTCAGATTTTTAACCATCCAAATTTCTTTCTAAAATCCCTGACTTCTCCGCTTGTTAAATTACTTAGTTTGAACCGTTCTCCTTCACCGTAAGTCCGATTTGAGTGAAACCAACGCCAAAACGACTGTGTGAAAAATTGCTATTTTATCCAATGATTTGTTTTCTGATTTATGGTAAGTCTCCTTGACCAAATTTTGAATTTAGTTTTTAGAGTATCTTCTCATAAACTATTTTTAACGTTTACCCATAAACTGTCGAGTTAGAACGATTGATGGACAAAGAGTCAATGAACAAAGGCTGTTTGCATGTGGAATCTTATTCGTGTGTGAAAGCGTCGAAATAAGGTAAGGGGTGAGAGAGCGTTTGAATTCATGAGTATAATATATTGTGAGATGAACGGGAAAACCGTATTTCCCAACGATTCATCCAGGACTCGCTACGTACGGCAGTAGCCCTTTGAGTGATAAATTAATTAATCTAGAAATAAGAAAATGGTGAGATTAAAATGTGAAATAGAAATATTTATAAGGTGTTGATTGATTTAATTTCGTTAAATGTGTGATATTTTATATTATTGTGATATGTAACATTATTGTGATATTTTATATTATCGTGATATTTGAAATTATTGTGATATTTGATGTTATTGTGATATTTGATGTTATTATGATATTTGATATCATTGTGATATTTGATTTCAAATGAATTTAGTGCATATGTTTGATTAAATGAGTTTATGTGAATGTAGTGTATAATGTAAGTTAATTTGATGATGATGTGTGATTTATAATATAAATCTATGATAAGTTTATGTGATGATAATGATGATGTTTTATTGATGATATTGATTCTATAAAATTGTGATGAGTTTATGTGATGAGATATGATTAATGATAGTGATATTGTGATGAGAATATTGAATTAACCCCATAGTTGATGAAACAATGGTGATTTCGATTTGTGTTTGAGATCTTCAGAGTTAGAATTGTACCATATTGTGAAGTAGAGTCTAAGCTCATGCATAGCATTGCATTTACTTGTGATTGTTTTGTGGTGATTGATGTGTTTCAAAAGTAATAATAATTACTCTTAGATGATTTGATGCATATTATAATGAGATGATTATCTTACTTGAGTGAATTTGAAGTTATAATATGATACTATTTACTTAAATATTTTGATATATCGTAATGTGATTATGATACGGTCTATTATAATTGTTGCGTGTTCTTCTTACTTATATTATACTATTAACCTAATTTTGAAACTCACCTCCTTCGTTGTTTGTGTTTGACCGGCTTGGCCTGCGTTTGCGAAATCGCAATTGTTACAGGTTAATAAGTCTTGAAGTTCAAGTTTGGGAGGAACCCCGCTCTGATAGGTGATACCGGGAATAAGGGTTGTAATGTGTATTTTACTTATTTATTTTGTAACGACTTTTGTATGAAAACCATATAAGTACTAGTAGGTTTTTAGAATTAAATCAAGTAATTATACTTAATTCAAGCTTATTGAGATTGCACTATGGAGTAAAGAAGTTAAGGTGTTCCTTTTGATTTTTGAGAAACGTGATATCCTAAATTAAAAATTAAATTTTTTATTTTCTTGGAAACATATTTTTATTTATCCGTTGCAAATTTTATAGAAATATGATATAAATTTTTATATATATTATTTTGGGGTTTAGGGTGTCACAACATGAAAATTGCCTGAAATGTCCAGATGAAATCCAAGACCAGAAAATCTTATAGCATTTTCTCCTAAACTTATAACTGTGTTCCGGGTTCCGCGTCATATTTCAAACACTAGCCATCATCTCCTGGTTCTCGATTTCATCTGGACTTTTCAGGAGATTTTCATACTACTAGACTAAAATGGATTGAAATCCGTATTTTCGGACCAGACGATGGCTGTTATTTGAAATTTGGCATGGACCCCGAAATACAGTAATAAATTTAGAAGAAGATGACTATAATGGTCTCTCAATCGGCGATTTCATTTGGTTTTTTCGGCCGATTTTCATACCCCTCGACAAAAATGGACCAAAATCTATATTTTCATACCAGACGATGTCTATTGTTTGAAATCTGACCCGAAATGAGAAACATTGTTATATATTTAGCAGAAGAATGCTAAAAGAGTCGCTCGATCCTCGATTTCATATGGACTTTTTCGGAGATTTTCGTACACCTCAACAAAAATGGACGAAAATCCTTAATTTCCAACAAGACGATGGCTAGTGTTTGAAATCTGAAGCGGAACCCGATATACATTTATAAATTTAGACGATCCTAAATTTCATTTGGTCTTTTCGGGCAATTTTTGTACCACCTAACAAAAATGGACCAAAATCTCTATTTTCGGACCAAACGAGGGCTACTGTTTGAAATTTGACACGGAACCCGAAACACAGTTATAAATTTTGAAGAATTCTTTAAGGGTCTCCTGGTCTTCGATTTCATCTAGACTTTTTAGCCAATTTTCGTACCACCCGACAAATAAGGACCGAAAATCGTATAAAAGAACATTCTTCTGACGCATAACACGAAACTCAGTTATAAATTTAGGAGAAGAATGCTAAAAGAACATTCTTCTCCTTGATTTCATCTAGACGTTTTGGGCAATTTGTGTACCCCTCGACAAAAAGGGACCAAAATTTGTATTTTTGAACCAGACGATAGCTAGTGTTTGAAATCTGTCGCAGAACCAGAAACACTGTTATGAATTTTGGATTAGAATGCTATAAGGGTTTCCCGGTCCTCGATTTCATCTGGACTTTTCGGGCGATTTTCATACCACCCGACAAAAATAGACAAAAATCAGTATTTCCTGAACAAACGAGGCCTAGTGTTTGAAATTTGACTCGGAACCTGATACGCAATTATAAATTTTGGAGAAGAATGCTATAAGGGTCTCCCAGTCCTTGATTTTAGTTGGACTTTTTGGGCGATTTTCATACCACTAGACTAAAATGGGTTGAAATCCGTATTTTCGGACCAGACGATGGCTAGTGTTCGAAATTTGACATGGAACTCGAAATACAGTTATAAATTTAGAAGAAGAATGTTACAAGGGTCTCTCGGTTGTCGATTTTATCTGAACTTTTCAGACGATTTTCGTACCCCTCGACAAAAATGGACCACTGTTATATATCTAGGAGAAGAATGCTATAAGGGTTTCCCAGTCCTCGATTTCATCCTGTATTTTCGGGTGATTTTCTTACCACCCGACTAAAATGGACCGAAATTCGTATTTTTGAACAAAACAATGGCTAGTGTTTGAAATCCGACACGGAACTCGAAACACAATTATAAATTTAGGAGAATAATGTTATAAGGGTCTCTCGGTCCTCGATTTCATCTAAACTTTTCAAGCGATTTTCTTACCCTTCGATAAAAAAGGACCGAAATCTATATTTTCGGACCAGACGATGGCAAGTGTTTAAAATCTTGCGCGGAACCTAAAAACCAGTAATAACTTTTGGAGAAGAATGATATCAAGGTCTCTCGGTCCTCAATTTCATCTGGACTTTTTGGGTGATTTTCGTATCACACGAAAAAAATCGACCGAAATTTTTATTTTCGAACAAGATGATTGCTAGTGTTTGAAATCTGACACGGAACCCGAAACTCAATTATAAATTTAGGAGAAGAATGCTATAAGGGTCTCCCGGTCCTCGATTTCAACTGGGCTTTTCGCGCGATTTTCATACCACCCGACAAACATGGTCTGAAATCCGTATTTTCGAACAAGACAATTTCTAGTGTTTGCAATCTGAGGCGAAACCCGAAAATCAGTTATAAATTTAGGAGTAGAATGCTATAAGGGCCTCTTGGTCCTCGATTTCAGCTGGACTTTTCAGGCGATATTTGTACCCCTCGACAAAAATAAACTGAAATCTGTAATTTCAGACCATACGATGGCTAGTGTTTGATATCTGACACGGAACTCGTAACACTATTATATATTTAGGAGAAGAATGCTTTAAGGTTCTTCAGGTCCTTGATTTCATGTGGACTTTTCAGATGATTTTCGTACCACCTGACTAAAATGGACCGAAATCCGTATTTTCGAACAAGACGATGGCTTGTATTTGTATTCTGACACGGAACTTGATACACAATTATAAATTTAGATGAAGAATGTCATAAGGGTTTCTCGGTCCTCAATTTCATCTGGACTTTTTCAGGCAATTTTCGAACCCCTCGACAAAAATGGACCAAAATCTGTATTTTCAGACCAGACGATGGCTAGTGTTTGAAATCTGACCCGAAATGAGAAACATTGTTATATATTTAGGAGAAGAATGCTTTAAGGCACTTCAGGTCCTTGATTTCATGTGGACTTTTCAGATGATTTTCGTACCACCTGACTAAAATGGACCGAAATCCGTATTTTCGAACAAGACGATGGCTTGTATTTGTATTCTGACACGGAACTTGATACACAATTATAAATTTAGATGAAGAATGTCATAAGGGTTTCTCGGTCCTCAATTTCATCTGGACTTTTTCAGGCAATTTTCGAACCCCTCGACAAAAATGGACCAAAATCTGTATTTTCAGACCAGACGATGGCTAGTGTTTGAAATCTGACCCGAAATGAGAAACATTGTTATATATTTAGGAGAAGAATGCTTTAAGGCACTATGCGAAAAATGTCATTTTATAGCGCTCCTTTTACAGCGCTTACTAAATACAAGCGTTGTTGTAAATATATTTTAAAAATAACGGAGCCTATAACAACATTTTTTTGACAAGCGTTGTTGTAGGGTCATATAGTGTTTGCGGATAATGTTTACAATGCTTTTACAACACTTGTACACAAGCGCTGTAAAATGAAGCGCCCTCACATAATGTTTTACAGCGCTTTTAGGACAAGCGCTGTAAAAGACTTGCGCTTTCAAATAATTAAATGACCTATTACAGTGCTTTTTTCACAAGCGTTGTAAAAGACATGCGTTTTCAAATAATTAAATGAAATATTAGAGCGCTTTTGTTACAAGCGCTGTAAAAGCCTTGCGCTTTCACATAATTAAAGGACCTATTAGAGTGCTTATTCTACTAGCGCTGTAAAATCATTCAGTTTAAATAAAAATCATTTACTTTAAATAAATAAAAACAAATATACGAACCCTCATCACCTCTACTCTGGGAACCCTCATCTCCTCTACGTACTGTGCGGTCATCTACGTTGTCTCAGGTATTTATTAATTTGTTGTTGTCAAAAAATCTTTAGTTTTTTAATAATTGAAAACTAATAAATTGTTACATATTAAATCTTTTCTTTTTGAAATTTGTTGATCTGTTTTATTTTGAAATCTTTTCTGTTTTGAAATTGTTACATAATAATGGACATTGGTTTCCATTTTCCAATATTAGATATGTTGATATTGGTTTCTTTTTGAAATTTGTTGATCTGTTTAGTAGCTTATTATTTTTGTAACTGCATTTATATAGGTCATATAATATGGACCGGAAATGGATGTCTGCCAATCGATTGTCAAAAGAGTATGAAAATGGAGTGAAAGAGTTTGTTGAGTTTGCAGTGAAGAATGCAAAAGATCCAAATAGAGTCGTTTGTCCTTGTTTAAAATGTTGTTTTGGAAAATGCGTTAGAGAAGATGAATTGGAAGGACATTTAGTATGTAATGAAATTGATCAAAACTATACATGTTGGATAAGACATGGTGAGAAAAAAAGGAAACATTAATTTTGAGAATGGTTCGACATATGCTTCAACTGACTTTGATACAGATACATATGAGCCGGACCGAATTGAGGAGATTGCAAAAGCAATTGAAGAAGATCTTCGGGATTGTCCTAAAATGTTTGAGAGTTTGTTGAGTGATGCAGAGAAAGGAAACATTAATTTTGAGAATAGTTCTACATATGCTTCAACTGATTTCGATACAGATACATATGAGCCGGACCGAGTTGATGAGATTGCAAAAGCAGTTGAAGAAGATCTTCGAGATTGTCCTAAAATGTTTGAAAGTTTGTTGAGTGATGCAGAGAAAGAATTATATAATGGTTGTACTAAATTCACAAGACTGTCAGCGATATTAAAGTTGTACAACTTAAAAGCGAGTAATGGATGGTCTGATAAAAGCTTTACGGAATTATTAACACTCATAAAAGATATGTTGCCAGATGATAATGAACTTCCCAGTCGAACCTACGAGGCTAAACGGATTTTGTGTTCTATTGGAATGAGTTACGAAAGGATTCATGCGTGTCCTAACGATTGCATTTTATTTCGAAACGAATATGAACTACTTAAGGCGTGTCCGAAATGCAATGTCTCTCGATATAAGAAGAAAGAATCTACTCCAGCAAAAGTCGTGTGGTATTTTCCTATAATACCAAGATTTAGGCGCATGTATCGCAGTGAAGAAGATTCAAAACACTTGACATGGCATGCAGATGAAAGAATTAGAGATGGAATGTTTCGACACCCTGCAGATTCCCCACAATGGGCAAAAATTGATCACGAGTATCCTGAATTCGGGATAGAGTCAAGAAATCTAAGACTTGCACTTTCTACTGATGGAATGAATCCACATGGTCTTCAAAGCATCTCACATAGCACGTGGCCTGTGATTTTGGTAATATATAACCTACCTCCATGGTTATGTATGAAGCGTAAGTTTATGATGTTGTCTCTGTTAATTTCTGGACCCAAACAACCGGGGAATGATATCGACGTATACTTGACTCCTTTAATTGAAGATTTAAAAATTCTGTGGGAGACAGGTGTGGAAGTTTATGATGGGTATAGGAAAAAGTGTTTCAATTTGAGGGCTATGTTGTTCGGCACAATTAATGATTTTCCAGCATATGGTAATTTATCAGGATATAGCATTAAAGGTCAGTGTGCATGTCCTATATGTGAAGAGAGTACAAATTGGATGCGGTTGAAACATTGTAAGAAGAATGTGTTTCTTGGACATCGTAGATTTTTACCTTATAGTCATCAGTATCGTGGGTGGAGAAATGCATTCAATGGAAAATCAGAGGAAGGTAAAGCTCCTTTAGCACCGACTGGATATCAAATACTTGAAAAAGTACAAGGTTTGACCAATAAATTTGGCAAACCTTTTGCGGGAGAGCTGGTGAAAACTGGGTGGAAGAAAAAGTCAATTTTCTTTGAATTGCCATATTGGAAGTCATTGTATGTAAGACATTTCCTCGATGTGATGCATATTGAAAAAAATGTATTTGAAAGTGTTATTGGTACGTTACTCAATGTTCCAGGAAAGTCTAAAGATGGCGTCAATGCAAGATTGGACTTGGTCGATATGGGAATAAGAAATGAACTGGCTCCAGTAAAGAAAGGAAATCGCACATATCTACCTCCAGCCGCTCATACTCTATCTAGAAAGGAAAAAATTGTTTTATGTAAATTTCTACACGAAGTTAAAGTTCCAGAAGGATACTCTTCGAACATTAAAAATTTGGTTTGTATGAAAGACCTCAAGTTAAAAGGTTTGAAGACCCATGATTGTCATATTATAATGGAGCATTTGCTACCAATAGGTATACGTTCCATTTTACCTGAAAAAGTTCGACTAGCCTTAACTAGATTATGTTTCTTCTTCAGGGAAATTTGTAGTAAAGTGATCGACCCTCAGAAATTACCGACATTGCAGAGGGAAATTGTTGTTACTTTGTGTGAGCTTGAAATGTATTTCCCACCATCGTTTTTTGATATAATGGTTCACCTTACTGTTCATCTGGTTAAGGAGACACAACTTTGTGGGCCAGCTTATATGAGATGGATGTATCCGATAGAACGATATATGAAAATATTAAAAGGGTACGTAAAAAGTAGAAGTCGACCAGAAGGTTGTATTGCTGAACGATACATTGTTGAAGAGGCTGCTGAATTTTGTACTGAATATCTGTCCAATGTTGAATCCATAGGGCTTCCCATGTCTCGTCATTCGGGAAGACTATCAGGAGAAGGGATAACTGGAAGGAGACTACTGACTATATCAAGGACAGAATGGGAGCAGGCACAATTGTATGTTCTGCACAATGATGATGAGGTTCAACCGTATGTTACAATACACATTGATCAGTTATCTCGTTTGAACATGAATAGGAATCAAAATTGGATAACTCGAGAGCACAATCGAAGTTTTATAACATGGTTAAAAAATCACATAAAGTCAAAATTTGATATAGACCCCCGAATCATTTCACAGAGATTGAGGTGGCTAGCAAATGGTCCGAGTTTACATGTCTTTTCTTACACTGGTTATGTTATTAACGGTTACACATTTTATACCAAAGAACAAGATGATCAGACCACTATGCAAAATAGCGGAGTCACTCTCGTAGCCGAAGCGATGCATGTCTAAAGTGCGAAAGACAAAAACCCAATATATGCAAATCTATCATATTTTGGGGTTATCGAGCGCATATGGGAGTTAGACTACACAGTGTTTCGTGTTCCCATATTTGGTTGCAAGTGGGTCGATAATAATAATGGCGTTCGAATTGATTAGTCAGGGTTATTGCTTGTCAATTTTAATAGGGTGGGATACAAAGACGAGCCTTTTATTTTAGCGTCGCAAGCTTAACAAGTGTTTTATGTCATTGATCCTGCTGATGATAAATGGTATGTTGTCCTATCGACCAACAAAATAAGTGATGATAACAATAATGATGAAGATGTTGGTAATGATCTTTTATTTGCAACATCACAACAACCACATGAAATTGATTCAACTGATGATGGTTTATATCTTAGAGATGATCATGATGAGGGAATTTGGATTAATCCATCGTTTCGTATTGTAAATGGACAAACAAATGTGAATCCCACCAGGAAAATAAGAAGGGCATCTTAATGTACATGTTTAATTGTTTTATATAAGCCATGTAATCTGAAATGAGTTAATGTAATTTAATTGTTTGAACATGTTTAGTTGTTTTATATAAGCAGCCATGTATTTGATTTTCTGATTAATTTATTTTCTGCTTATATTTAGCTTGATTTGAGTGTTTGATACTAAGTTCATGTAATTGAATATAAACTAGTAATTTACATGAACTGAACTGAATATAAATTAGTAATTTACATGAACTGAACTGAACTGAATAGAGAGATTAATCTCTTTTGCTCAGTGCATATATATATAGATTCTTCAGAAGTTCTCATTTCTAATAATTCATCATCTCCTAAAGTATTGTGATAAAGACAATGATAACAATATTTTTAATCCAATAAACAATGATAAAAATGTTTTTAATGTCATCCCAACCCAAATAAACCAAACACAAAAATAAAATAAAGAGACATTTTACAGCGCTTATCTTAAAAAGCGCTGTAAAAGATCCTTTTAAAAATAAAATAATGAGTGTTTTATACCTTTTACAGCGCTTTTCACACAAAGCGCTGTAAACGACTCTTTTGAAAGTGAGTAAAAAAGACATTTTACAGCGCTTGTTTGCCAAAGCGCTGTAAAATGGCTTTAAAAATAATATTCATCAGACACCTAATTTCTTCAAACACCTTGTACGCATCATGGGAATCCCCAAAAACACATTGTTAACAAAAACATCAGACACAAACCCATGTTTCGCAACATGGCAATGATCCTGAATACCAAGTTTCGATTTAAGAAGGAAAGAGAATGTAAAGAGATAAAAAGGGTGTTGAGGTGGAGATTGAATTGTGAAAGAGTAAGCTTTGATGTTTGTGAAGAAGATGCATAAAAGGAGAAGAGTTTGGTGAAGAGGAAGGGATTTTTGTGGTGACCAGTTACTACTATGTGGGTTTTGCATTGAATTAGATTTCTTAAACTACAAGTTTGTGGCAATCGATTAGGCAATCGATTGCAGTTAATCATTTATCAGAACCACTTTGAATAAATCGATTGGCACATAGATTTTTTCAAAATAGCTGAGGTTCTATAACAAGCACAATCGATTGACAAATCAATTGACGTAAATGTCTGAGTCACTTTGATCAGCACAATCGATTGAAAAATCGATTGATGTAAAAAGTCTGAATCACTGTGATCAGCACAATCGATTGACGAATCGATTGAAGCTAATGTTTAAGTTACATAAAGGATTCAGCTTATTGCCAAATCGATTATGACTGTGATTATGAAGTCGACTGAGCAATTGATTGTTTTGATCTCGTTGTTTGAACAAAACACCTATAATCGATTACTCAATCGATTCTGATACAATCATAGTATCAGTTCTGATTTATGTATTAAACAAATCGATTGGCAAATCGATTCATGCTTATATGTTCAAGATTCAAGAAAAACAAGACATGCGAAAGTCGATTGGGCAATCGATTTAGCTAGCTTTAAAACATTATAAAATTGATTGAGCAATCGATTATCCTGGTGTTTTTCTGAATATATATATAAGCAGATTCAATCACTTTTAAAAAGAAACTTTTCATAACCTTTGGAAAACTTTTCATAACATTTGAATAACTTTGATAAACACCTTTGAGAGAAAAGTTTACAACACACAAAATATTCATTGGCTAAATACTTTTTGTGTGAGATACTATTGTGATTGAGTCAAAGTCTTGATATTCTTTAATTCTTTGAGAAAGACAATTTTCTGTAATTGAAGGTTTAGAAATCCAGTAAGGAAACTGGTAGCTATCTTTGTTGGTGAGAGATCATCAAGAAGAAGTTTCACTTGGATCTTGTGAGAGTTTGGCGATTAACTCCAAGGATCAGGTGGTATAGAAATAGAAGTGAGTGAGTTAGATAGATAGGCTTTGTGGGAGCTGGACAATCTGTAAAACGTTCTCAATTCATTCTATTGGAAAAGGCTGAAATCTTGTTCGATTTCAGGACTGGATGTAGGCTATCAAACTGATAGCTGAACCAGTATGAATCTTGGTGCACTTGTTTCTTATCCCTACTCTTTATTGATATTACATAAATGCGTATTCTTGAATTAATGAATTTCTGTATTGATTAACATTCTGAATTAAGCATTGTTTCTATTCTCATATATTGATAATATTTGCAACTGTGTAAATCATTGCTCCTGAATATATTCCGCTACCGATCTTTGATAATTTGTTTAATAACTCTCATATCTTTGAACTAACAGAGGTAATTATTACTAACAATAAGGAGGTCTTTTAGAGCGCTTATTTGAAAAAGCGTTGTAAAAGGCTTTTAAAAAAAAACATTCATATAACGTAAGAAAACAAGGAGTTCTTTTACAGCGCTTATTTGAAAAAGCGCTGTAAAAGAGCCTTTTTAAAAATAAAATAAGGAGGCCTTTTAGAGCGCTTATTTGAAAAAGCGTTGTAAAAGGCTTTTATAAAAAACATTCATATAACGTAAGAAAACAAGGAGGTCTTTTACAGCGCTTATGTGAAAAAGCACTGTAAAAGGCTTTTAAAAAAAAACATTCATATAACATAAGAAAACAAGGAGGTCTTTTACAGCGCTTATGTGAAAAAGCGCTGTAAAAGAGCCTTTTTAAAAATAAAATAAGGAGGCCTTTTAGAGCGCTTTTCCAACAAGTGTTGTAAAAGGCTTAGGTCTTTTAGAGCACTTTTCCAACAAGCGATGTAAAAGGCTTCTAAAAAATCGCTGTAATAGGATTTTATATATAACAGTAAACCGCTTCAGTTTCCTCTTCATTACGTAAACTTCACTATTATCTCCTCTTCATCGTTCTTCTCTTCCTTTGCGAACCCTATCATCTCTTCCATTACGAACCTTATTTCCACGATAATCACTATCTGTTCGAACAGTATTTCCATCCACGATCATCTCTCCCATTACACACCATATCTTTTCATTGAAATACGTAACCCTCATTACGTATTTCTTCGAACCATATTTCTGCGAATCGTATTTCTGCAAACCCTCATTTCTGCGCATTACGTATTTCTTCGAACCCTCACTATTCAGGTATTGATGTTATTAATTTTTTGTTATCACTCAAATGCATGTTGAGCTTGTTTAAGTTATACTGATACTGATACGTACTTAGAATACTGCATGTTGAGCTTGTTGAAGTTATACTGAACTGCATGTTGAACTTGTTGTAGATAAATGGATACCACCAAATATTTAGATTGTCAAAATGAGGAAGTTGTCAACATTAATACTTACGAAAATGAAGTCAAACGTGGTGCAACCATAATGCAAAAGGTCATAAAAGCAAGGAGCAGTGGCATTAAATTTGAGGTATACTATACTCTGTTTGCTGTTTATTTTTTTTATCTTTTTTGAAAGCATGTACTTACTATATGAGTTTATTAGGTTGGATGGAATGAGAGTGGTCAACCAATTGACCCCAACAGCTCCATGTTTGTAAGTTGCATTTGGGCTGTTGTTCGTCAGAATATCCCCATTACCATTGATGATTGGAAAGATAAGGCATTGAAGGATGCGAAAGATATACTGTGGAATGATATACAAGTAACTTTTTTGATCCACTCTTTTGTCATTTATAATTTTTTCCATTGTAATACTTTACTCTTTACTCAAACTATATCTTTATTTCGCTTGCAGACTGCTTTTGTTCTTGATGAGGTGAGAAAGAATTACGTATTGAGAGTTGTCGGGAAAATACACTGGGGTTTTAGATCTCACCTCTCAAATTTCTATCTAAAAGATAGTGAAGGAAATACAAATGTTGAAGCTCCAAGAATATATAAACATTATATATCAAAAGAAGAATGGAGTGCATTTGTATCAAAACGTTCGAACCCCGCGTTTGTGGTAAGTGATTAATTTATTAGCATTTGTGTTTGATTATTCATATTCATAGCGTATTTTAAATTTTTACACGAATGTTATTTTTTTTTTATATAATATAAGTAAGGCAAATCGCGAGAGGGCAAAAAATCCGACGCACCCATACAAAAAATCACGTATGGGATATGCACGTCTAGAGCAAAAACTTGTAAGTAATTAAACATCACTTTTATATAATGAGGGAATTTGTATTATAAACTATAGTTTCTAACTAATATTTTGTTTATGATCTTAACAAATAGCAACAAGACACCCAATCCGTTCAACCGTTGGGTCGTCATATCTTGTGGAAGGAAGCTCGTGTAAATTAGGATGGAGTGGTTGATAACGAAAAGGTTCAAAAAGTAATAGAACTTTGTGTAAGTATATTATCACTTTAATATTTTTTAATATTGTATTTTATCACTTTAATATTATAACTTTAATATTTTTTAATATTGTATTTCAAAAATGATATTGAACTTATCTTTTTAATGTATTTTAGGAGAATATCGAACAAAGTTCGGAAAATCAAGAGGACAACAAAGCTAGTTGCAGGGACATTCTTGGTAAAGTGTTTAATGTTCCTGAGTATTCCGGTCGCGTGAGGGGGAAAGGATTTGGCGTAACTCCTAAAAGCTATTTTTCACAAGAGAAGCGCCAAAATCCATCCAGTGAGGAAGTATTAGAGAAGCTCAAACTCCTATCAGAGCAAGTGGCACTCTTGGTGAAGACGAATAAAGACAAGCAACTCCCGGATCAGCTCCAACTTGAAATACAAATGGAGAGTGAAAACGCGAGTTGCAACATTGGTCTGGAAAGTCTTCCCGAGGTAATTAATTACTTACTTATGTATTAACTATACTTATGTATTAACCATACTTATGTTTTAACCATTGATTTAGGGTGTCACTCCTTGCGTGTTGTACTTATCCTCCCCTACTCATGGGAAGGTTGGAAAAGGAACATTGTACAATACTTCGGGAGAAGTATTGCACAACACACGGATCCCTGCGGGCCATGTCAAAGTATCACCAATTGTTGCTTTTGAACCAAATGCACCGTTGCCTATACCGGACAACGATGTAGATATGAATTTTTTGAGCGAAGCAATTGGTAGTTACGTGGCATGGCCCACATATCTTGTTGCCTTTGATAAGGTATATTTAATTAATTGAAATGTATGTTTAATTGATATGTATATTTAATTACTGATTTTTTTTCTGCTCCTAACTTTAATTTCACATTTATATTTAGATTCTGCAAAAGCCTTAAGGGAATGATAAAAAGATTCCCATAAACGAGTCAATTACATCGCGCGAAAAGGTTTGTCACATTTATTCTGTAAGGTTTGTCATGTTTTTAGATTCAATAAACTAACATTTAATCTCATTTTTTCATATTCAATCAAATAAACCACCCACACAGCAAAATAAAG
>NC_021164.2:13709419-13710303 GCF_000331145.2 Cicer arietinum | reverse complement strand
GAAAAGGTTTGTCACATTTATTCCCTAAGGTTTGTCATTTTTTCAGATTCAATAAACTAACATTTAACCTGATTTTTTCAGATTCAATCAAATAAACCACCCGTACAGCAAAATAAAGTCGGCAAACGTCAAAAATTGGAGGGTAATAGAGCTGGCAAACTACAAACCCTGGAGGGTAATAAAGCTGCCAAAGTTGTAGCTAAAAAACTGGATCAGGGAAAATCAGTCGCTGCTGCTCCTAAAATAAGTCAGCCATGCCTTGCTAAATACGGGGCGTGTCTTGACATCCAAGTAAAAAGGAATATGGGCAGCAACGATGATTCACACATCAAAACCATGAATAAAGCTATATTCGGAGATGAGTATGAAGACTTTATCAAAAAGGAGCACATTTACGAACTTCTCAACCATAAGGAGCGGAGTGCTACTGTCATCAGCTTGTACATAAGGTAAAAAATACTTTTAATTGCATTTATTGGTAATTAATTAAATTTATTGGTAATTACTCTAGTTTGAAATTTTCATTGAAGGTTTTTGTATGAGAAGGTTGTGTGCACGCGCAAATTGTCAAATAGATATTCATTCTTGTCTCCGCATAAGCTTTCGATGTGTAAACTCGATCCAATTAATGTAAAGAATTACATTGTAGATATGTTATTAGGAAATATAGAGAAGGATAAATTGTTCTTTGCACCATATAATTCAGGGTACGTAATTATATATTATTTATTTATATCTTTTTTAATTTATGAGATCTTAATTTATTAGTTGTGTAAACAAAATTGCCAACCAAATTTTTGTTGTTGTAGGGCACATTGGGTGCTATTTGCAATCAATGCGACCTCTGAAGTTATATACTATTTAGATCCCTTGCACGACAATTA
>NC_021164.2:13686993-13709382 GCF_000331145.2 Cicer arietinum | reverse complement strand
GAAATAGCATGCTGCAAGGGAACTAAATATATGGTAGCTAGTTCTGTTCTGTTTAGGATAAGCTAGTTATATGTATATAAATAGGGCACAGTATCTGAATATGTGATGTTGTACAAATATCTAATATGTATATGTAGTTAAGTTATATATGTATCTGAATATGTATATGAATACGTGTTGTTGTACAAATATCTAATATGTATATGTAGTTAAGTTATATAGTTCTATTTTTGTATATGCATTATATTGCACTGAGTATATGCATTATATTGTATTATGTTGTTGTGTGAACTGATTCTGGATGAAAATAACTTTGGAAAAAAAAATAAAAGACAACGCTTTCTAAAAAAATGCCATAAAAAACCAAAAAACGCTTTTCACAAATTTAATTTATAATGTTTTTAAATAAAAAAAAATTGCACCTTTTACAGCGCTTTTTTGAAAAAGCACTGTAAATGGTTACCTTTTACAACGCTTTTTCAAACGGTGCTCCCAATATATGCATTATTATGCACCTTTTACAGCGCTTATTGAAAAGAGCGCTGTAAAATGTAGCAATATAATGCATATATTGGGTGCACATTTTACAACGCTTTTTAGATAAGCTCTGTAAAAGGTGCACCCATTATATGCATTATATTGCCACCTTTTACAGCGCTCTTTTCAATAAGCGCTGTAAAAGGTGCATAATAATGCATATATTGGGTGCACCGTTTAAAACTCTTTTTAAATAAGCGCTGTAAAATGTGCATAACAAACGCGCAATATATCTAAATGTTTATAGCGCTTTTTGATTTTAAAAAAGCGTTGTTGTATCTTTTTACAACACTAGATTCTACAGCGCTTTTTTTTTTTTGAAAAAGTGCTGTAAATTGCTTAAAATAAGCACGGTAAAATCCTATTTTTCGCGTAGTGAGGGACACTTGATCCTCGATTTCATCTCGACTTTTCAGGTGATTTTCGTACACCCCGGCAAAAATGGGCGGAAATTTGTAATTTTCAACAAGACGATGGCTAGTGTTTGAAATCTAACGTGCAACCCGATATACATTTATAAATTTAGGGGAAGAATGCTATAAGAGTCTTCTGGTCCTCGGTTTCATCTGGACTTTTCGTGCGATTTTAGTAGCACCCGACAAATATGGATCGAAATTCGTATTTTCAGACCAGACGATGGCTAGTGTTTGAAAATCTGACGCAGAACCCGAAACTCAGTTATAAATTTAGTAGAAGAATGCTACAAGAATCTTCTTCTCCTCGATTTCATCTGGACTTTTCGAGAAATTTTCGTGCCCGTCAACAAAAATGGACCAAAATTTGTATTTTCGAACCAGAAGATAGCTAGTGTTTGAAATCTGCTGCGGAATCCAAAACAAAGTTATAAATTTTGGAGAAGAATGCTATAAGGGTTTCCGGGTCCTCGATTTCATCTGGACTTTCCGGGCGATATTCATACCACCCGACAAAAATGGACCGAAATTAGTATTTCTGGAACAAACGAGGGCTAGTGTTTGTAATTTGACCAAAATGGATTGAAATCCGTATTCTCGGACCAGACGATGGCTAGTGTTTGAAAATTGACATGGAACCTGAAATGCAGTAATAAGTTTAGAAGAAAAATGCTATAACGGTCTCTCGGTCGTCGATTTCATCTGGAATTTTCGGGCGATTTTCGTACCCCTCGAAAAAAATGGACCAAAACCTCTATTTTCGGACCAAACAATGGCTAGTGTTTGAAATCTGACTCGGAATCCAAAACACTATTATGTATTTAGGAGATGAATTCTATAAGGGTCTCCCGGTCCTCGATTTCATCTGGAATTTTTGGGTGATTTTCGTACCACCTTACTAAAATGGACCAGAATTCATATTTTTGAACAAAACAATGGCTAGTGTTTGAACTCCGACATGGAACTCGAAACACAATTATAAATTTAGGAGAAGAATGCTATAAGGGTCTCTCGGTCCTCGATTTCATCTAGACTTTTCAGGAAATTTTCTTACCCCTCGACAAAAAAGGACCGAAATCTATATTTACGGACCAGACGATGGCAAGTGTTTGAAAGCTGGCGCGGAACCAAAAAAAAAGTAATAAATTTTGGAGAAGAATGCTATCAAGGTCTCCCGGTCCTAGATTTCATCTGGATTTTTCGGTTGGTTTTCGTACCACCCGACAAAAAATGGACTGAAATCCGTATTTTCAAACAAGATGATTGCTAGTTTTTGAAATCTGACGCGGAACCCGAAACTCAGTTATAAATTTAGGAGAAGAATGTTATAAGGGTCTCCCGGGCCTTCATTTCATTGGGTCTTTTCGGTCGACTGTCGTACCCCCCGACAAAAATGGACCGAAATTCGTATTTTAGGACCAGACGATGACTAGTATTTGAAATCTGGCGTGAAACCTGAAACTCAATTTTAAATTTTGGAGAAGAATGCTACAAGGGTTTGCCGGTCGTCGATTTAATCTGGACTTTTCGGGCGATTTTCATACCATCCAACTAAAATGGACCGAAATCCGTATTTTTGAAAAAGACTATGGCTTGTGTTTGAAATATGACGCGAAACCCGAGACACAGTTATAAATTTAGAAGCAGAATGTTATAAGGGTCTCTCGGTGTTTGATTTCATTTGGACTTTTCAGGCGATTTCATACCACACGACTAAAATAGACCAAAATCCGTATTTTCGAACAAGATAAAAGCTTGTGTTTGTATTATGACGCGGTAACCGATACACAGTTAGAAATTTAGATGAAGAATGTTATAAGGGTCTATCTGTCATCAATTTCATCTGGACTTTTCGGGCAATTTTCGTACCCCTCGACAAAAATGGACCAAAATCTGTATTTTCAGAACAAACGATGGCTAGTTTTTGAAATCTGACCCAAAATGAGAAACATTGTTATATATTTAGGAGAAGAATGCTATAAGGGTCACCCGATCCTCGATTTCATCTCGACTTTTCGGGTGATTTTTGTACACCCTGAAAAAAATGGACGGAAATCCGTAATTTCCAACAAGACGATGGCTAGTGTTTGAAATCTGAGGCGGAACCCGATATACATTTATAAATTTAGGAGAAGAATGCTACAAGAGTCTTCTTGTCCTCAATTTCATCTGGACTTTTCGGGCGATTTTCGTACCACCTAACAAAAATGGACCGAAATCTATATTTTCGGACCAGACGAGGGCTAGTGTTTGAAATTTGACGTGGAACCCGAAACACATTTATTAATTTTGGAGAAGAATGCTACAAGAAAATTCGTACCACCCGACAACTATGGACCGAAATTTGTAATTTCGGACCAGATAATGGCTAGTGTTTGAAAATATGACGTAGAACCCGAAACTCAATTATAAATTTAGGAGAAGAATGCTACAAGAATCTTCTTCTCCTTGTTTTCATATGGACTTTTCAGGCAATTTTCGTACCCCTCGATAAAAATGAACCAAAATCTGTTTTTTCAAACCAAACGATAGCTAGTGTTTTAAATTTGTTGCGGAACCCGAAACATAGTTATAAATTTTGGATAAGAATGCTATAACACTCTCTCGGTCGTCGATTTCATCTGGACTTTTCAGGCGATTTTCGTAACTCGACAATAATGGACCAAAATCTATATTTTCGGACCAGACGATGTCTAGTGTTTGAAATCTGACACGGAATCCAAAAAATTGTTATATATTTAGGAGAAGAATGCTATAAGGGTCTCCCGGTCCTCGATTTTATCTGGTATTTTCGGATGATTTTCGTACCACCTGACTGAAATGGACAGAAATTCATATTATTGAACGAAACAATGGCTAGTGTTTGAAATCCAACATGGAACTCGGTATACAGGTATCAATTTAGGGAAAAAATGCTATAAGGGTCTATCGGTTCTCGATTTCATCTGGACTTTTCAAGCGATTTTCTTACCCCTCGACCAAAAAGGACCGAAATCTATATTTTCAGACCAAACGATGGCAAGTGTTTGAAATCTGGTGCAGAACCTAAAAACCAGTCATAAATTTTGGAGAAGAATGCTTTCTAGGTCTCCTGGTCCTCAGTTGCATCTGGACTTTCGAGTGATTTTCGTACCACCATACAAGAAACGGACTGAACTCTGTATTTTCGAACAAGATGATTGCTAGTGTTTGAAATCTGACGCGGAACCCAAAACTCAATTATAAATTTAGGAGAAGAATGCTATAAGGGTCTCCCGGTCCTCGATTTCATCAGGGCTTTTCGGGCGATTTTCGTACCACCCGACAAAAATGGACCGAAATCCGTATTTTCAATCAAGACGATTGTTAGTGTTTGAAATCTGACGAGAACCCGAAACACTGTTATAAATTTAGAAGAAGAATGCTATAAGGGTCTGTCTGTCCTCGATTTCATCTAGACTTTTCGGGCAATTTTCGTTCTACCCGACTAGAATGGACCGAAATCCGTATTTTTGTGCAAGACGATGGCTAGTTTTTGAAATCTGACACGGAACCCGAAACATAATTTTAAATTTAGAAGAAGAATCCTATTAGAGTATCCAAGTCCTCGATTTCATCTAGACTTTTCGGAAGATTTTCTCCCCCCTCGAAAAAAATGGACCGAAATATATTATTCGGACTAGATGATGGCTAGTGCTTGAAATCTGATCCGGAATCCGAAACACTGTTATAAATTTAGGAGAAGAATGTTGTAGGGGTCTCCCGGTCCTCGATTTCATTTGGACTTTTCGGGGATGTTCTTACAACCCGACAAAAATGGACTAAAATCCGTATTTTTGTACCAGACGATTGCTAGTGTTTAAAATTGGGCTCGGGGCCCGAAAATCAGTTATAAATTTTTTAGAAGAATGCTATAAGGGTCTCCTCGTCCTCAATTTCATCTGGAAATTTCGGGTAATTTTCGTACCACCCGACCAAAATGGACCGAAATCGGTATTTTCGGAGAAGACAATGGCTAGTGCTTGAAATCTGACGCGGAACCCGAAACACATTTATAAATTTTGGAGAAGAATGCTATTAGGGTCTCCGGGTCCTCAAGTTGATCTGGATATTTTGGGCGATTTTCGTACCAGCAGACCAAAATGGACCGAAATTCGTATTTTTGAACATGACGATGGCTAGTGCTTGAATTCTGACGCAGAAACCGAAACTCAGTTTTAAATTTTGGAGAAGAATGCTATAAGGGTCTCCCGGTCCTCCATTTCATCTGGACTTTTCGGTCGATTTTTGTACCTATCGACAAAAATATGCCAAAATCTGTATTTTCGGACCAGGCGATGGCTAGTGTTTGAATATTGACGCGGGACCTGAAACACAATTATAAATTTTGGAGAAGAATGATATAAGGGTATCCTAGTCCTCGATTTTATCTGGACTTTTCGGTCGATTTTCGTTCCAGCCGACTAAAATTGACCGAAATTCGTATTTTCGAATGAAACAATGGTTAGTGTTTGAAATCTGGCACAGAACCGAAACACAGTTATAAATTATGGAGAAGAATGCTATAAGGGTCTCCCGGTCCTCAATTTCATTTGGACTTTTCAGGCGATTTTTATACAATCTAATTAAAATGGACCTAAATTCGTATTTTCGAACCACACTATGGCTTGTGTTTAATATCTGACGTGGAACCTGAGACACAATTATAAATGTAGAAGAAGCATGATGTATGGGTCTCCCGGTCGTCGATTTCATTTGGACTTTTTGGGCAATTTTCGTGCCACCCAACAAAAATGAACCAAAATTCCTATTTTCGGACTAGACGATGGCTTAATGTTTAAAATCTGGCGTGGAGCCCAAAAAACAGTTATAAATTTTGGAGAAGAATGCTATAAGGGTCTCTTGGTCCTCGATTTCATCTGGACTTTTCCTGCGATTTTCGTACCACCTGAAACAGAATTATAAATTTTGGAGAAGAATGCTATAAAGGTCTCCCGGTCTCCGATTTCATATGGATTTTTTGGACGATTTTCGTACCACTCGACAAAAATGGACCAAAATCTGTATTTTCGAACAAAACGATGGTTTGGGTTTGGAATCTGACACGGAACCCGAAACACAATTATAAGTTTTGGAGAGGAATGCTATAAGGGTCTCTTGTACACGTGAAGGAAAAAAATGGACAGAAATTCGTATTTTCGAACAAGCAATGGATAGTGTTTGAAATCTGAGGCGGAACCCGAATCATATTTACAAATTTAGGAGAAGAATGCTATAAGAGTCTCTTGGTCCTCGATTTCATCTAGACTTTTCGGAGTATTTTTGTATAAGACGATGGCTAGTGTTTGAAATATGGCGCGGAACCCGAAACAAAGTTATAAATTTTGGGGAAGAATGCAATAATGGTCTTGCGGTCCTCGATTTCATTTGGACTTTTCGGACGATTTTTGTACCCCTCAACAAAAATGGACCAACATCTGTATTTTCGGACCAGACGATGGCTAGTGTTTGAAATCTGACGCGAACCTAAGTCATAGTTATATATTTTAGAGAAGAATGCTATAAGAGTCTCTCAGTCATTGAGTACAATTACAAAACGAAGATAATAATAATATTTAATAAAATAGAGTTGTCTAATAAATAAATAATTATTACTTTATTTGAAAACTTTATTTTATTATATGTTATTATTATCTTCGTTTTATTGTTTTACTACATAACGAAGATGATAATAACATATAATAAAATTGAGTTTATCAAATAAATATGTTTATTACTTTATTTGACAACTCTATTTTATTTTATGTTATTATTATTATTATTTTCATTATATAGTTGTACTTCATAACGAAGACAATACTAACATATAATTAAATAGAGTTGTTAAATAAAGTAACAATTACATATTTATTTGACAACTCTATTTGATTATATGCTTTTACTGTATTCGTTATGCAATCATACTTTTAAAGGAAGATAATAATAACATATGACAAAATAGAATTATCAAATAAATTAATAGTTATATATTTATTTGACAACTCTATTTTATTATATGTTATTATTATATGTGTTATGAAATAAAAACCATAATACGAAGATAATAATAACATTAAATAAAATAGAGTTGTCAAATAATGTAATACTTAAATATTTATTTGACAACACTATTTTATTATATATTATTATTATCTTCGTTTTGTATATAATTTACAACTCGATTTTGTTATATGTTATTATTATTTTCGTTATTTAGTACAATTACAAAACGAAAATAATAAAAACATATAAATATGTACTTATTACTTTATTTGACAACTCTATTTTGTTATATGTTATTATTTACTTCGTTATAACTTATTTGTTTAACAACTCTTTTTCATTATATGTTATTATTATGTTAGTTATGACATAGAACTATAAAACGGTGATAATAATTACATAGAACAAAATTGAGTTGTCAAAAAAACAAATAATTACATATTTATTTGACAACTCTATTTTATGGTACGTTTCTATTTTCTTTGTAATAAAGTACAACTACATGACGAAGATAATAGTATTATATAATAAAATAGAGTTGTCAAATAAAGTAATAATTACATATTTGTATGACAACTCTATTTTATTATATGTTATTATTATCTTCATTTTAAAGTTTGACTGCATAACGAAGATAGTAATATCATTTAATAAAATAGAGTTGTCAAATAAAGTAATAATTACATATTTATTTGACAACTCTATTTTATTATACGTTATTATTATCTTCGTTTTGTAGTTGTACTAAATAACGAAAATAATAATAACATATAACAAAATTGAGTTGTAAAAGAACTATGTAATTATTGCTTTATTTGACAACTTTATTTTATTATATGTTATTATTATCTTTGTTATGAAGTAAAACTATAAAACGAAGATAATAAAAATATATAATAAATTAGAGTCAAATAAAGTAATAATTACATATTAATTTTACAACTCAATTTTGTTATATGTTATTATTATTTTCGTTATTTAGTACAACTACAAAACGAAGATAATAATAATATTTAATAAAATAGAGTTGTCAAATAATGTAATAATTAAAAAGCATTCTTCTCCTAAATTTATTATTATGTTTTGGGTCATATTTTGAAAATTAGCCATCATTTGGTCTAAACATACGAATTTCGTTCCATTTTTGTCGGGTGGTACGAAAATTGCCTGAAATGTAAAGTCTAGATGAAATCGGGGATTTTCGTACCACCCGATTTTGGTCCATTTTTGTCGGGTGGTACGAAAATTGCCTGAAATGTAAAGTCTAGATGAAATCGAGGACCAAGAGACTCTTATAGCATTATTTTGTAAAATTTATAACTAGGTTTCAGGTTTTGCACCAGATTTCAAACACTAGCCATCGTCAAGTCCAAAAATACAGATGGTGGTCCATTTTTGTCGAGGGGTACGAAAGTCGCTCGAAAAGTCCAAATGAAATCGAGGACCGGGAGACCATTATAGCATTCTTCCCCATAATTTATAACTTTGTTTCGGGTTCAGTGTCAGATTTCAAACACTAGCCATCGTCTAGTACGAAAATACATATGTTGGTCCATTATCGTCGATGGATCTGAAAGTCGCCCGAAGAGTCCAAATGAAATCAAGGACCGTGAAACCATTATAGAATTCTTGTTCTTAATTTATAATTGTGTTTCGGGTTCCGCGCCATATTTCAAACACTAGCCATTCGGATTTCGGTCCATTTTAGTCGGGTGGTACGAATATCCCCCGAAAAGTCCAGATGAAATCGAGTACCGGAAGACCCTTATATCATTCTTCTCCAAAATTTATACTTGTGTGTTTGGATTCTGCACCAGATCTCAAACACTACCCATCATCTGGCCTGAAAAATACTGATTTTGGCCCTATTTTGTCGAGTCGTATGAAAATCGCCCGAAAAGTCCAAATGAAATCGAGGACCGAGAGTCCCTTATATCATTCTTCTTCTAAATTTATAATTTTCTTTCGGGTTCCGCATTAGATTTCAAACACTAGCCATCGTCTTGTTTGAGAATATAGATTTTAGTCCATTTTAGTCAGGTGGTACGAAAATTGCTCGAAAAGTCCCGATGAAATCAAGGACCTAGAAACCCTTATGGCATTCTTCTCTAAAATTATAACTATGTTTCAGGTTCCGCGCCAAATTTCAGACACTAGACATCGTCTGGTCCGAAAATACAGATGTTGGTCCATTTTTGACGAGGGGTACGAAAAATCGTCCGAAAAGTCCAAATGAAATCGAGGACCGCGAGACCATAATAGCATTCTTCCCAAAATTTATAACGTTGTTTCGGGTTATGCGCCATATTTCAAACACTAGCAATCGTCTTGTACGAGAATACCCCGAAAAGTCTAGATGAAATCGAGGACCAAGAGACTCTTATAGCAATCTTCTCCTAAATTTATAGATGTGACTCGGGTTCCGCGTCAAATTTCAAACACTATCCATTGCTTGTTCGAAAATAGGAATTTCGGTCCATTTTTTTTTATGTGTATGAGAGACCCTTATAGCATTCTTCTCCAAAATTTATAACTGTGTTTCGAGTTTCGTGTCAGATTCCAAACACAAACCATCGTTTTGTTCGAAAATACAGATTTTCATCCATTTTAGTCGAGTGGTACGAAAATCATCCAAAAAATCCAGATGAAATCGAGGACCAAGAGACTCTTATAGCATTCTTCTCAAAACTTTATAATTGTGTTTTGGGTTTCGCGCCAGGTTTCAAACTCTAACCATCGTTTTGTTTGAAGATACGAATTTCGGTCCACTTTAGTCGGGTGGAACGAAATTCGCGAGAAAAGTCCAGATGAAATCAAGGACCAGGAGTCCCTTATAGCATTCTTCTCAAAAATTTGTAACTGTTTTTCGGGCTTCACGCCAGATTTTAAACACATACCATCATTTGGTCCGAAAATACGAACTTCGGTTCATTTTTGTTGGGTGGTCAAAAATTGCCCAAAAAGTCCAAATGAAATCGAGGATCAGGAGACCCTTACAACATTCTTCCTCTAAATTTATAATTGTGTTTCAGGTTCGGCGTCAGATTTCAAACACTAGCCATAGTCTTGCTCGAAAATTCGAATTTAGGTCCATTTTAGTGAGGTGGTATGAAAATCTCCCGAAAAGTCTAGATGAAATCGAGGACCAGGAGAACCCTTATAGCATTCTTCTCCAAAATTTATAACTGTGGTTTGGGTTCCGTGCCAGATTTCAAACACTAACCATCGTTTTGTTTGAAAATACGAATTTCGATCCATTTTAGTCAGCTGGTAAGAAAATTGACCCAAAAGTTCAGATGAAATTGAGGACTGGGAGACCATTATATCATTCTACTCCAAAAATTTTAACTGTGTTTTGGGTTCCGCGACAATATTCAAACACTAGCCATCGCTTGGTCCGAAAATACAGAATTTGGCATATTTTTGTCGATGGGTACAAAAATCGACTGAAAAGTCTAGATGAAATCGAGGACCGGGAGACCCTTATAGCATTCTTCTCCAAAAAAATTAATTGTGTTTCGGGTTCTGCGTCAGATTTCAAACACTAGCCATCGGCTGGTCCGAAAATACGGATTTCGGTCCATTTTGGTCTGGTGGTGCGTAAATCGCCCGAATAGTCCAAATCAAATCGAGGACCCGGAGACCTTTATAGCATTCTTCTCCAAAATTTATAATTGTGTTTCGGGTTCCGCATCAGATTTCAAATGTGACACTCTAAACCCCCCAAAATAACATTTATAATAATATATACTAAATTATTTGAAGAAAACTTGCAGCGGATAAAAAAAATCTGTTAAAGAGAATAAAAACTTTAATATCTAATTTAGGATATCACGTTTCTCTAAATACACATGTAACAATTCAACTTTGTTCCTCAATTAAAATAGTACAATATCAATGAATTTGTAATAACATAAGTTTTCATATAAAAAGTCATTTGTAATAACATAAGTAAAAAACACATTACAACTCTTAATTCCCGGTATCACCTATCAGAGCGGGGTTTCTCCCAAACTTGAACTTCGAGACTCATTAACCTGTAATAACTGTGATTTCGCAAACGCATGGCCAAGCCAGTCAAACACAAAAAACGAAGGAGGTGAGTTTTGAAATCATGTTGATAGTATAATACAAATAAGAGGAACACACAATTAATCATCAATAAATCGTATCATTACACAAACATTCTTCAAGGAAAAACATCACATTATATAGTCAAAATCAAAGAAAATCCATACACTTCACTGTAACATCAAATCATCGCATAAATTATTATCACACATAATACATATTAATCACAACAAAACAATCACAAGAAAATGCAATGATATGCATGAGCTGAGACTCTACTTCACAATGTGGTACCATTCTAACTCTGAAGTACTTGGTTAGGAGGCTTGATACTATGCCACCATCCCGGTGGACAGACAATTCAAATTGGCCATGTCCTCATAGATCCTCTCAACTCAACCCGAGACACATGTACGTGGCAGTCGAGGTAAACGTGTGTTGCGTGGTAGCTCCCGACATTTGGAGTGCTACCTCCAAGTCACCTAGGAATTCCCCACCCGAATACCTCCAAGGTCTAACAATCTTGCCTTAAGGCTCGACAGCAGACCGCCACGATCAGGCTCATTTTGCCTTATATGATGACAAAATAATCTCAACTTCACAAATTCACAATATTTATTTTCTCCCCTCGTTGGTATGTGATACTCCATTAAAACCGTCATCTCAAACACAAATTGAAATCACCATTATTTCATCAACTATGGGGTTAATTCAATATTCTCATCATGGTTTAGAACATCACTATCATCATCATCACATAAACTCATCACAAATTTATAGCATCACTATCATCAATCAAGCATTATCACAAATTTATAACGTCACAATTATTAATCGTACATCATCATCATTACATAAAACTATCACAACACATCCATCTTTTGTTATCACATCACATAAACTCATCTAATCACACATATATAAATTTAATTCGACACCCAATATCACAATAATATCAATATCACACATTCAAATAAATTAAATCAATGAACACCCTACAAATATTTCTATTCTATATTTTAATCTCACAATTTCCATATTTTCACATTAATTAATTTATCCCTCAAAGGGCTACTGCCATACGTAGCGAGTCCCAGATGAATCGTTGGGAAATACGGTTTTCCCGTTCATCTCACAATATATTACACTCATGAATTCAAACGCTCTCCCACCCTTACCTTATTTCGACGCTTTCACACACGAATAGGATTCCACGAGCAAACAGCCTTTTTTCATTGACTCTTTGTCCATCAATCGATCTAACTCGACAGTTTATGGGTAAACATTAAAAATAAAATATGAGAAAATACTCTAAAAACTAAATTCGAAATTCAGTCAAGGAAAATTACCATAAATCAGAAATCCAATCAGTGGATAATATAGCCACTTTTCACACGGTCGTTTTGGCGTTGATTTCACTCAAATCGGACTTACAGTGAAGGAGAACGGTGCAAAATAACGAATTTTACAAACGGAGAAGTCGGGTATTTTAGAGAGAAATTGGGGTTGTTAAAATTCTGGAAAATTATGTTTAATGGACTAGTTAAATGAATGAAATAACATACTCAAATTTGGGCGAAAATGGAGAAAGTTTTCTGGACAGTTATCGATCACCAGTGTCAAACGATAGGTTGTTGTTGTGTTTCTACTTTGGTTTCAAAGGTGCCCTTCCATTCCCATTTTTTTGTTGTTAATTTATTTTATTAACAATTAGGGTTCACACATGGTTAAAACTCATTGGTCCCTTCATTTATTTTTAAATAAAACCAATAGTTAATAAAACTAATGATTTAACATTTTTTTTAACATAATTTAATTACTAAATAGAGCTAATATTTTATAAAATATAGTAGTAAATCATTTAAAATATATTAATAATCAAAACCTTCATATTCAAAATAATCACCCTAATTATACTTTTTTTTTTAATACTCACATTAAAATACTATCATAATTAGAGAATATTCAAAATTATAAAATAAATAAATATAAAATCAACACTTTATATTAAATACTAAATCATACTAAATATATATATAATCACAATATCATAATAAGTATATAAAAATAAATAAAATCAAACATAATATTATCACTATCCAAAGATAATTATTTATAATGTAAATAATTAAAATAAAATATATTTAGAATTAAATAAATATAATTAAGTACACATTTAATATTAGTCAAACGCATAAAAGAATGATATTAATTGGGTGTGCGTCTATACACGTAAAATAGTATAAAATCTTTTTCTTTAAAATATATATTACACTAACTACTATTATTTTTTAAAAAGTATATCAAATAATAAAATATAATTTTTATTATTTATATCGCTCATGTAATCTAGTATATATAAAACTAGCACATCATAAAACTCACCTATATAACGGAAATTAATCACAAAGTTTATTAACATATATTTTTTTGTAATTTTAAAATCAAATTAATTATTTAAAATCCTATTTAATTAATAGAATAGTTTATCATAAAATTTAGGGTCTTACATCAAACACTAGCCATTGTCTTGTCCGAAAATACGGATTTCGGTCCATTTTGGTCGGGTGGTACGAAAATCGCCCGAAAAGTCTAGATGAAATCAAGGACCAGGAGACCCTTATAGCATTCTTCTCCAAAATTTATAACTGTTTTTCGGGCTCAGCCCCCGATTTTATACACTAGCCATCGTTTGGTCCGAAAATACAGATTTCGGTCCATTTTTGTCGGTTGGTACGAAAATCCCCCGAAAAGTCCAGATGAAATCGAGGATCGGGAGACTCTTACAACATTCTTCTCCTAAATTTGTAACAGTGTTTCGGATTTCACATCAGATTTCAAACACTATCAGATTTATAACAGTGGTTTGGAATCCTAATAATAGATTTCGGTCCATATTTTTTGAGGCGTAAGAAAATCGGCCGAAAAGTCCATATCTAAATTGTGTTTCGGATTCTACGTCAGATTTCAAAAACTAGCCATCGTCTTGTTCAAAAATACAGATTTCGGTCCATTTTAGTCGGGTAGTACGAAAATCGCCCGAAAAGCCCAGATGAAATCAAGGACCAAGAGACCCTTATAGCATTCTTCTCCTAAATTTATAACTGTGTTCCGAGTTCCGTGTCGGATTTCAAACACTAGCCATTGTCTTGTCCGAAAATACGGATTTCGGTCCATTTTAGTCGGGTAGTACGAAAATCGCCCGAAAAGCCCAGATGAAATCAAGGACCGAGATACCCTTATAGCATTCTTCTCCTAAATTTATAACTGTGTTCCGAGTTCCGTGTCGGATTTCAAACACTAGCCATTGTTTTGTTCAAAGATACGAATTTTGGTCCATTTATTCGGGTGGTACGAAAATCAACCGAAAATACTACATGAAATCGAGTACCTAGAGACCCTTATAGCATTCTTCTCCTAAATTTATAACTGTGTTCCGAGTTCCGTGTCGGATTTCAAACACTAGCCATTGTTTTGTTCAAAGATACGAATTTTGGTCCATTTATTCGGGTGGTACGAAAATCAACCGAAAATACTACATGAAATCGAGTACCTAGAGACCCTTATAGCATTCTTCTCCTAAATATATAACAGTGTTTCGAATTCCGGGGCTGATTTCAAACACTAGCCATTGTCTGGAATGAAAATATAGATTTTGGTCCATTTTTGTCGAGGGGTACGAAAATCGCCCGAAAAGTCCAGATGAAATCGACGACCAAGAGACCCTTATAGCATTCTTCTTCTAAATTTATAACTGTATTTTAGGTCCCATCTCAAATTTCAAACACTAGCCATCGTCTGGTCCGAAAATACGGATTTCAATCCATTTTAGACTAGTGGTATGAAAATCGCCTGAAAAGTCCATATTAAATCGAGGACCGGGAGACCCTTATAGAATTCTCTCGGTCCTCGGTCTAATTTTGTCGGGTGGTACAAAAATTGCCTGAAAAGACCCGATAAAATCGAGGACCAGAAAACTCTTATTATAGCATTCTACTCTCTTATTATCGCGTCTGATTTCAAAAATTGTCCGTCGTCTGGTCCGAAAATACAGAATTTGGTCCATTATCATCGATGGGTACGAAAATCGCCTGAAAAGTCCCGATGAAATTGGGGACCAAATGGCCCTTATAGAATTCTTCTTCTAAATTTATAAATGTGTTTCGGGTTTTGCGTCAGATTTCAAGCGCTAGCCATTGTCTTGTTCAAAAATACGGATTTCGGTCCATTTAATCATGTGGTACGTAAATCGCCCGAAAAGTCCATATGAAATCGAGGACCTGGAGACCATTACAGCATTCTTCTCCAAAATTTATAATTGTGTTCGCGTTCAGCGCCAGATGTCAAACATTAGCCATCGCCTGGTCCGAAAATACGATTTTTGTCAGGTGGTACAAAAATTGTCTAAAAAGACCAGATGAAATCGAGGACCAGGAAACCCTTATAGCATTCTTCTCCAAAATTTATAATTGTATTTCGGGTTCTGCATCAGAATTGAAACACTAGCCATCGGTCCATTTTAGTCGGGTGATAAAAAATCGCCTAAAAAATTCTAGATGAAATCGAGGACCAGGAGACCCTTATAACATTCTTCTCCTAAATTTATAACTGTGTTTCGGGTTCTGTGTCTTATATTTCAAACACTAAGCATAATCGAGGACTTTGGTCAATTTTGTTTGGTGGTACAAAAATTGCCCAAAAGTCCCTATGAAATCGAGGACCAGGAGACCCTTATAGCATTCTTCTCCAAACTTTATAACTGTGTTTCAGGTTCCACGTCAAAATTCAAACACTAGCCATCGTCTGATCCGAAAATACAGATTTTGGTCAATTTTTGTCGAGGGGTATGAAAATCGCCCGAAAAGTGCAGATAAAATCAAGGACCGAGAGAACCTTTTAGCATTCTTCTCCAAAATTTATAATTGAGTTCCAAGTTCCGGGTCAAATTTCAAACACTAGCCATAGTCTTGTTCGAAAATACGGATTTCGGTCTATTTTTGTCAGGTTGTACGAAAATCATTAGAAAAGTCCAGATCAAACCGAGGACCAGGAGACCTTGATAGCATTCTTTTCCAAAATTTATTACTTGTTTTTAGGTTCTGCTCCAGATTTCAAACACTTGCCATCGTCTGGTCCGAAAATATAGATTTCGGTCCTGTTTTGTCGAGGGGTAAAATAATTGCCTGAAAAGTCCAAATGAAATCGAGGATCGAGAGACCTTTATACCATTCTTCTCCTAAATTTATAACTGTGTTCCGAGTTTCGTGTCGTATTTCAAACACTAGCCATTGTTTTGTTCAAAAATACGAATTTCGATTTACTTTAGTTAGGTGGTACAAAAATCACCTGAAAATACCAGATGAAATCGAGGACCGGGAGACCCTTATAGTATTCTTCTTCTAAATATATAAGAGTGTTTTTGATTTCGAGTCAGATTTCAATCACTAGCCATCGTCTGGTCCGAAAATACAGATTTTGGTCCATTTTTGTCGAGGGGTACGAAAATCGCCTAAAAAGTCCAGATGAAATCGAACAAGATGATGGCTAGTGAGTATTAATATATTTGATAATTCTATTTTATTATATGTTATTATTATCTTCCTTTTAAAGTTTGACTACATAACGAAGATAGTAATAACATATAATAAAATAGAGTTGTCAAATAAATATGTAATTATTACTTTATTTAACAACTCTATTTTATTATATGTTAGTATTGTCTTCGTTATGAAGTACAACTATATAACAAAAATAATAATAACATAAAATAAAATGGAGTTGTCAAATAAAGTAATAAGTACATATTTATGTGATAAACTCAATTGTATTATATGTTATTATTATCTTCGTTATGCAGTAAAACAATAAAACGAAGATAATAATAACATATAATAAAATATTGTTTTCAAATAAAGTAATAATTACTTATTTATTAGACAACCCTATTTTATTAAATATTATTAGTATTATCTTCATTTTGTAGTTGTACTCAATGACGAAGATAATAATAACATATAATAAAATAGAGTTGTCAAATAAAGTAAACATTACATATTTATTACACAACTCTATTTTTTTAAATATTATTATTAATTTCATTTTGTAATTGTACTTAATAACGAAGATAGTAATAAGATATAATAAAATAGAGTTGTCAAATAAATTACTTATTACATATTTATTTGACAACTCAATTTTGTTATATGTTATTATTATTTTCGTTATTAAGTACAACTACAAAATGAAGATAATATTAACATTTAATAAAATAGTGTTGTCAATGTTACATTTTGGGCGATTTTCGTACCACCCGACTAAAATGGACCGATATCCGTATTTTTCAACAAGATGATGGCTAGTGTTGGAAATCTGACGCGGAACCTAAACACAGTTATAAATTTAAAAAGAAGAATGCTATAAGGGTCTCTCGGTCCTCGATTTCATCTGGACTTTTCGGGCGAGTTTTGTACCCCACGACAAAAATGGACCAAAATATGTATTTTTGAACCAGACGATGGCTAGTGTTTGAAATCTGAACTAGAATCCGAAACACTATTATGAATTTAGGAGAAGAATGCTATAAGGGTCTCCTGGTCCCAAATTTCATCTGGACTTTTCGAGCGATTTTCATACCACCCGACTAAAATGGAACAAAATCTGTATTTTCGAACAAGACGAGGGCTAGTGTTTGAAATATGACGGGGAACCCGATACACAGTTATAAATTTAGGAGAAGAATGCTATAAGAGTCTCCTAGTCCTCGATTTCATCTGGACATTTCGGGCGATTTTCGTACTACCATACTAAAATGGACCGAAATCCATATTTTTGAACAAGACAATGGCTAGTGTTTAAAATCTGATGATGTACCTGAAACACAATTATAAATGTAGGAGAAGGATTCAATAAGGGTCTCCTGGTCCTCGATTTCTTCTGTTCTTTTCGAACAATTTTCGTACCACCTGACAAAAATAGACAGAAAATCGTATTTTCGGACTAGACGGTGGCTAGTGTTTGAAATTTAGTGCGGAACCCGAAACACAGTTATAAATTTTGGAAAAGAATTCTATAAGGGTCTCTTGATCCTCGAATTTATCTGGACTTTTCGGGCGATTTTCATACCCCTCTACAAAAAAGGACCAAAATCTGTATTTTCGGACCAGACTATGGGTAGTGTTTGAAATCTGGCACCGAACCCGAAACACAATTTTAAATTTGTGAGAAGAATGCTACAAGGGTCTCCCGGTCCTCAATTTCATCTGGACTTTTCAGGCGATTTTGGTGCCACCGGACTACAATGGACCGAAAATCGTATTTTGGAACAAGACGATGGCTAGTATTTGAAATCTGACGCGGAACCTGGAACACAGTTATAAACTTTGGATAAAAATGTTATAATGGTCTCCCTCTCCTCGATTTCATCTAGACTTTTCGGGCGATTTTCGTGCCACCTAACAAAAATGGATCAAAATTTTTATTTTTGGACAAAATGAGGGCTAGTGTTTGAAATCTGGTGCGGAACCCGAAACACATTTATAAATTTTGGAGAAGAATGCTATAAGGGTCTCCCGGTCCTCGATTTCATCTAGACTTTTCGGGCGATTTTCGTACCACCCGACAAAAATGGACCGAAATCCGTATTTTCGAACAAGACGATGGCTAGTGTTTTCTGACGTAGAACCCGAAACACAGCTATAAATTTAAGAGAAGAATGCTATTAGTGTCTCCTGGTCCTCGATTTCATCTGGATATTTCAGGCGATTTTCGTACCACCCGACTAAAAGGGGCCGATATTCATATTTTGGAACAAGATGATGGCTAGTGTTTGAAATTTGACGCGGAACCCAGAACACAGTTATAACTTTAGAAGAAGAATGCTATAAGGTTTTCTCCATCCTTTAATAACATATAATAAAATTTGGAGAAGAATGCTATAAGGGTCTTTCAGTCCTCGATTTCATTTGGACATTTCGGATGATTTGCTTACTCCTAAACAAAAATGGACCAAAATCTGTATTTATGGACCAGACAATGGTTAGTATTTGTAATTTGATTCAGAACCCAAAACATTGATATACATTTAGGAGAAGAATGCTATTAGGGTCTCCTGATCCTCGACTAAAATGGACCTAAAAGTCCAGATGAAATATGATGCCGAGTCCAAAACAAAGTTACAAATTTAAGAGAAAAATGCTATAAGGGTCTTCCGGTCCTCGATTTCATCTAGACTTTTCGGGCGATTTTCGTACCACCTGAAAAAAAGTGGACCTAAATCTGTATATGGAACATGACGATGACTAGTGTATAAAATCTGTCGTGGAACCTGAAACACAATTATAAATATAGGAAAAGAATGCTATAAGGTTCTCTTCGATTTCATTTTGACTTTTCGTGTGATTTTCATACTACCCGACAAAAATTGATTGAAATCCGTATTTTCAGACCAGACGATGGCTAGTATCTAAAATTTGACGTGGAACCCGAAAAAAGTTATAAATGTAGGAGAATATCTTCCATATTTTCTGACCAGACGAATGCTATAAGTCTCTCTCAGTCGTCGATATCATCTGGAGTTTTCATGTGATATTTGTACCCCTCGAAAATAATAGACCGAAATCCGTGTTTTCGAACCTAACGATGTCTAGTGTTGGAATTCATACACGGAACCCAAAACAATTATAAAATGGACCGAAATTCGTATTTTTGGAACAAACAATGGACATTGTTTGAAATCTGTACCGAACTCGAAACACAATTATAAATTTAGTTGAAGAATGTCGTAGGGGTCTCCCGGTCCTCGATTCATCTCGACTTTTCAAGCGATTTTCATACCACCTGACAAAAGTGGAATGAAATCCATATTTTCGAACAAGACGATGGCTAATGTTTGAAATCTTATCCAAAACTCGAAACCCAAAACACAATTTAAAATTTAGGACCAGAATGATATAAGGGTCCCCTAGTCCTCAATTTCATGTCGACCTTTCGGGCGATTTTCCTACCACCCAAAAAAATGGACCGAATTCCGTATTTTCGTACTAGACGATGGCTAGTATTTGAAATTTGACCCGAAATACAATTAAAAATTTAGGAGAAGAATGCTAAAAGGGTCTCCTGATCCTCGATTTCATATGGACTTTTCAGGCGATTTTCGTTCCACCTGTCAAAAATAGAACGAAATTGATATTTATGAACCAGACGATGGCTAGTGTTTGAAATCTAATACAAAACTCGAAACCCGAAACACAATTTTAAATTTAGGTGAAGAATGCTATAAGGGTCTCACAGTCCTCGATATCATCTGGACTTTTCGAGTGAAAATCGTACCACCCGACAAAAATTTACCAAAATTCTTATTTTTGTACAAGATGATGGCTAGGGTTTGAAATCTTATTGGTAGGGTTTGAAAATCATACCAAACAACAAAAATAAACCGAAAACCATATTTTCGGACTTGACGATGGCTAGTGTTTGAAATCTGACACAGAACCTGAGACACAGTCTTAAATGTAGGAGAAGAATTCTATAAGATACTTCCAAACCTCGACTTCATTTGGACTTCTTGGGTGACTATCGTACCACTCGACAAAAATCTGTAATTTTGGACCAGAACATGGCTACTGTTTGAAATTTGACGTGAAACCGAAAACACAATTATTAATTTTGGAGTAGAATTTTAAAAGAGTCTCTAGGTCCTCGATCTCATTTGGACTTCTCGGGCGATTTTTGTACTTCACAACAAAAATGGACTGAAATTTGTATTTTTAGTTCAAACGATGGCTAGTGTTTGGAATATGACACAGAGCCCGACACACAATTACAAATTTAGGAGAAAAATGCTATAAGGGTCTTCTGGTCTTTGATTTCATCTGGACTTTTCAGGCGATTTTCGTACCACTTAACAAAAATGGACTAAAATTTGTATTTTTTGACAAGACGACGACTAGTGTTTGAAATTTAACCTGAAACACAATTATAAATTTAGGAGAAGCATGCTAAAAGTCTCTCCCGCTCCTCATTTTCATCAGGACTTTTTGGGCGATTTTCGTACTACCCGACAAAAATGGACTAAAATCCGTAACATATAATAAAATAGAGTTGTCAAGTAAATATGTAATTATTACTTTATTTGACAACTCTATTTTGTTATATGTTATTATTAACTTCGTTATAACTTATTTGTTTGACAACTCTATTTTATTATATGTTATTATTATATTAGTTATGACGTAGAACTATAAAACGATGATAATAATAACATAGAACAAAATTGAGTTGTCAAATAAGCAAATAAATACATATTTATTTGACAACTATATTTTATTATATGTTATTATCATCTTCATTATGAAAAAAACTATAAAACAAAGGTAATAACAATATATAACAAAATAGAGTTGTCAAATAAATATGTAATTATTACTTGATTAGACAACCCTATTTTATTATATGTTTCAATTATATTCGTTATAAAGTACAACTACATGACGAAAATAATAGTATGATATAATAAAATAGAGTTGTCAAATAAAGTAATAATTAGCAAATAAATACATATTTATTTGACAACTATATTTTATTATATGTTATTATCATCTTCATTATGAAAAAAACTATAAAACAAAGGTAATAACAATATATAACAAAATAGAGTTGTCAAATAAATATGTAATTATTACTTGATTAGACAACTTTATTTTATTCTATGTTTCTATTATTTTCGTTATAAAGTACAACTATATGACAAATATAATAGTATCAGATAATAAAATAGAGTTGTCAAATAAAGTAATAATTACATATTTATATGACAACTCTTTTTTATTATATGTTATTAGTATCTTCGTTTTGTAGTGGTACTTCAATAACAAAGATAATAACAACATATAACAAAAATGAGTTGTAAAAGAAATATGTAATTATTACTTTATTTGACAACTCTATTTTATTAAATGATATTACTATCTTCGTTATGCAGTCAATCTTTAAAATGAAGATAATAATAACTTTTGACAAAATATAATTATCAAATAAATTAATAAATATTAATTTATTTGACAACCCTGTTATATTATACGTTATTATTATTTTCGTTTTGTAGTTGTACTAAATAACGAAAATAATAATAACATATAACAACTTGAGTTGTAAGATTAATATGTAATTATTACGTTATTTGACAACACTATTTTGTTATATGTTATTATAATCTTCGTTATGTAGTAAAACTATAAAACGAATATAATAATAACATTTAACAAAATAGAGTTGTCAAATAATTTAATAATTCAAAAGCATTATTCTCCTAAATTTATAATTGTGATTCGGGTCATATTTTGAACATTAG
>NC_021164.2:13681230-13686688 GCF_000331145.2 Cicer arietinum | reverse complement strand
GATTTCGGTCCATTTTTGTCGGGTGGTACGAAAATCGCCTGAAAAGTCCAGATGAAATCGAGGACTGAGAGACTCTTATAGCATTATTCTCTAAAATTTATAACCATGTTTCAGGTTCCGCGCCAGATTGAAAACACTAGCCATCATTTGGTCCGAAAATACAGATGTTGGTCCTTTTTTGTCAAGGGGTACGAAAGTCGCTCGAAAAGTCCAAATGAAATCGAGGACCGGGAGACCATTATAGTATTCTTCCCCACAATTTATAACTTTGTTTCGGGTTCCGCGCCAGATTTCAAAAACTAGCCATCGTCTAGTCCGAAAATACAGATGTTGGTCCATGACCGTCGATGGGTACGAAAGTTGCCTGAAAAGTCCAAATGAAATCGGGTTCTGCGTTAGATTTGAAACACTAGCCATCGTCTTGTTCGAAAATACGGATTTCGGTCCATTTTAGTCGGTTGGTACGAAAATCGCCCAAAAAGTCCAGATGAAATCGAAGACCGGAAGACCATTATAGCATTCTTCTCCAAAATTTATAATTGTGTTTGGGTTCCGCGCCAGATTTCCAACACTAGCCATCGTCTGGTCCGAAAATACGATTTTCGGTCTATTTTTGTTGGGTGGTACAAAAATTGCCCGAAAAGACCTGATGAAATCGAGGACCAGGATACCCTTATAGAATTCTTCTCCTAAATTTATAACTTTGTTTCGTGTTCTTCGTTAGATTTCAAACACTAACCATCGTTTGGTCTGAAACTATGGACTTTGGTCCACTTTTGTTGGGTGGTACGAAAATCGCCAGAAAAGTCCAGATGAAATGGAGGGCCGGGAGGCCCTTATAGCATTCTTCTCCAAAATTTATAGTCGTGTTTCGGGTTCCGCGCCAGATTTCAGACACTAGCCATCATCTGGTCTGAAAATATTGATTTCGGTCCATTTTTGTCGAGGGGTACGAAAATCGCCCGAAAAATCCATATGAAATCGAGGACCAGAAGACTCTTATTATAGCATTTTTCTCCTGCCGGGTCCGATTTCAAACATTGGCCATTGTTTGGTCTGAAAATATAGAATTTGGTCCATTATCATCGATGGGTACGAAAATCGCCTGAAATGTCCAGATGAAATCGGGAACCAAATGACCTTTCTAAATTCTTCTTCTAAATTTATATCTTTGTTTCGGGTTCTGCCTTATATTTCAAACACTAGCCATCGTCTTGTTCAAAAATACGGATTTCGGTCTATGTTAGTCGAGTGGTACGAAAATCACCCGAAAAGTCCATATGAAATCGCAGGCCGGGAGACCATTATAGCATTCTTCTCCAAAATTTATAACTATGTTTCGGGTTCTGTGCCTTATTTCAAGCATTAGCTATCGTGTGGTTTGAAAATACGATTTTGAGTCTAGTTTTGTCGGTTGGTACAAAAATCGCCGGAAAAAGACCATATGAAATCGAGGACCAAGAGACCCTTATAGCATTCTTCTCCAAAATTTATAATCGTGTTTCAGGTTCCGCATCAGAATTCAAACACTAGCCATCGTCTTGTTTGAAAATACGGATTTCAATAGATTTTTTTCGGGTGATACAAAAATTGCACGAAAAGTCTAGATGAAATCGAGGACCACAAGACCCTTATAACATTCTTCTTCTAAACTTATAACTGTGTTTCAGGTTCTGCGTTTTATATTTCAAACACTAACCATCGTTTTGTCCGAAACTACGGACTTTGGTCCATTTTTGTCGGGTGGTACGAAAATTGCCCAAAAAGTCCATATGAACTAGAGTACCGGGAGACTCTTTTAGCATGCTTCTCCAAAATTTATAACTATGTTTTGTATTCTACGCCAGATTTCAAACACTAGCCATTGCTGGTCAGAAAATACTGATTTGGCCGTTTTTCTGGAGTGGTACGAAAACGTCCCAAAAAGTCTAGATGAAATCCAGGACCGAGAGTGCGTTATATCATTCTTCTTCTAATTTTATAATTTTCTTTTGGGTTCCACGTCAGATTTCAAACACTAGCTATCGTCTTGTTTGAAAATACGGATTTTGGTCCATTTTAGTCGGGCGATATGAAAATTGCTCGAAAAGTCCCGCTGAAATCGAGGACCGAGAGACCGTTATAGCATTCTTCTCTAAAATTTATAACTATGTTTCAAGTTCCGCGCCAGATTTCTAACACTAGCCATCGTCTGGTCCGAAAATACAGATGTTGGTCCATTTTTATTCGAGGGGTACGAAAATCGTTCGAAAAGTCCAAATTAAATTGACGACCGCGAGACCTTTATAGCATTCTTCACCAAAATTTATAACATGGTTTCAAGTTCCCGCCAGATTTCAAACACTAGCCATCGTCTTGTACGAAAATACCCCGAAAAGTCTAGATGAAATCGAGCACCAGGACACTCTTATAGCATACTTCTCCTAAATTTATTAACGTTATTCGGGTTCCGCATCAGATTTCTAACACTATCCATTTCTTGTTCGAAAATACGAATTTGGGTCCATTTTTTTTCATGTGTTCGAGAAACCCTAATAGCATTCTTCTCCTAAATTTATAACTGTGTTTTGGGTTCCGTGTCAGATTCCGAACACAAACCATCGTTTTGTTCAAAAATACAGATTTTGGTCCATTGCTGCGAGTGTACGAAAATTTTCCAAAAAATCCAGATGAAATAGAGGACCAGGAGACTCTTATTGTATTATTCTCCAAAATTTATAATTGTGTTTCGGGTTCCGCGATAGAAAGCCGGAAAAATCTAGATGAAATCGAGGACCAAGAGACCCTTATAGCATTCATCTCCAAATTTTATAACTGTTTTTCTGGTTTCGTGCCAAATTTTAAACAGTATCAATCGTCTGGTCCAAAAATACGAATTTGAGTTAATTTTTGTTGGGTGCTACGGAAATTGCCAAAAAGTCCAAATGAAATCGATGACCGGGAAACCCTTACAATATTCTTCATCTAAATTTATAACTGTGTTTCAGGTTCCGTGTCAGATTTCAAACACTTGCCATAGTCTTGTTCGAAAATACGAATTTAGGTCCATTTTAGTCAAGTGGTATAAAAATCGCCCAAAAAGTCAAAATGTAATCGAGGACCTGGAGACCCTTATAGCATTTTTTTCTCCAAAATATATAACTGTGTTTCGGGTTCCGTGCCAAATTTCAAACACTAACCATTATTTTGTTCGTAAATACGAATTTCGGTCCATTTTAGTCGGGTGGTACGAAAATCGACCAAAAAGTCCAGATGAAATCGAGGACTGGGAGAGCCTTATTACATTCTTATCCAAAAATTTTAATTTTATTTCGAGTTCTGCGTCCTATTTCAAACACTAGCCATCGTCTGGTCCGAAAATACGGATTTCCGTCCATTTTGGTCTGGTCCATTTTGACTCAGAGACCCTTATAGCATTCTTCTCCAAAATTTATAATCGTGTTTAGAGTTCCGCATCAGAATTCAAACACTAGCCATTGTCTTGTCCGAAAATACGGATTTCTGTCCATTTTGGTCCGGTGGTACGAAAATTGCCTAAAAAGTTCATATGAAATCGAGGATCTAGAGACCCTTATAGAATTCTTCTGTAAATTTATAACTGTTTTTTGGGCTCTATGACCGATTTTAAACACTAGCCATTGCCTGGTCCGAAAATACAGATTTCGGTCCATTTTTGTCGAGTGGTACGAAAATCACCCGAAAAGTCCAGATGAAATCGAGGACCGGGAGACCCTAACAACATTCTTCTTCTAAATTTATAATAGTGTTTCGGGTTTTGCATAAGATTTCAAACACTAGCCATCATCTAATCCTAATAATAGATTTCGGTCTATTTTTTTCGAAGGATAAGAAAATCGCCCGTAAAGTACAGATTAAATCGAGGACTTGGAGACTCTGATAGGATTCTTCATCTAAATTTAAAATTGTGTATCGGGTTCCGCGCCAGATTTCAAACACTAGCCATCGTCTTGTACAAAAATACCCCGAAAAGTCAAGATGAAATCAAGGACCAGGAGACTCTTATAGCATTCTTCTCCTAAATTTATAAATGTGGTTCGGGTTCCACATTAGATTTCAAACACTATCCATTTCTTGTTCGAAAATACGAATTTGGGTCCATTTTTTTTCATGTGTTTGAGAAACCCTTATAGCATTCTTCTCCTAAATTTATAAATGTGGTTCGAGTTCCGCGTTAGATTTCAAACACTATCCATTTCTTGTTCGAAAATACGAATTTGGGTCCATTTTTTTTCATGTGTTTGAGAAACCCTTATAGCATTCTTCTCCTAAATTTATAAATGTGGTTCGAGTTCCGCGTTAGATTTCAAACACTATCCATTTCTTGTTCGAAAATACGAATTTGGGTCCATTTTTTTTCATGTGTTTGAGAAACCCTTATAGCATTCTTCTCCTAAATTTATAATTGTCTTTCGGGTTCTGTGTCAGATTGCAAACACAAACCATCGTTTTGTTCGAAAATACAGATTTTTGTCCATTGTTGTCGAGTGTACGAAAATTGTCAAAAAATCCAGATGAAATCGAGGACCAGGAGACTCTTATTGTATTATTCTCCAAAATTTATAATTGTGTTTCGGGTTCCGCGACAGATTTCAAACACTAACCATCGTTTTGTTTGAAGATACGAATTTCGGTCCATTTTAGTAGGGTGGTACGAAAATAGCCGGAAAAGTCTAGATGAAATCGAGGACCAGGAGACTCTTATTGTATTATTCTCCAAAATTTATAATTGTGTTTCGGGTTCCGCGACAGATTTCAAACACTAACCATCGTTTTGTTTGAAGATACGAATTTCGGTCCATTTTAGTAGGGTGGTACAAAAATAGCCGGAAAAGTCTAGATGAAATCGAGGACCAGGAGACCCTTATAGCATTCATCTCCAAAATTTATAACTGTTTTTCTAGCTTCGCGCCAAATTTTAAACAGTATCCATCGTCTGGTCCGAAAATACGAATTTGAGTTCATTTTTGTTGGGTGCTATGAAAAGTGCCCAAAAAGTCCAAATGATATCGAAGACCCAGAGAAATTTATAACTGTGTTTCAGGTTCCGTGTCAGATTTCAAACACTTGCCATAGTCTTGTTCGAATATACGAATTTAGGTCCATTTTAGTCAAGTGGTATAAAAATCGCCAAAAAAGTCAAAATGTAATCGAGGACCGGGAGACCCTTATAGCATTTTTTCTGCAAAATATATAACTGTGTTTCGGGTGTTGGTTATATGGCTTCTATGCTTAGGAAATTTTATGCAATTTATCAACAAGATTATCTAATTCTTTCCTAAGTGATAAATTAATATCAAAACCAACTTGTTTAATATTAATTCCTATTTTAACAGCAAAAGATTCAAACAGTTTGTTCACAGCGGAATTTCACAATCACATGCAAGATCAATATAAAAAGTAAAGAGAGAGAGGAAATAGTGCACCAAGAGATTTTTAT
>NC_021164.2:13678298-13680889 GCF_000331145.2 Cicer arietinum | reverse complement strand
ATTTCAGCCTTTCACTAGAATGATTTGAGGAATATTTTTACAGACTTTTCAGCGTCACAGCCTATCCATCCAACTCACAACCACTTCTATCACAATACCAACCTATCCCTAAGAGTTACTCGTCAAACTCTAGCGAGATCAAGCTGAGGTTTCTTTTAGATGAACACAAGTATCCTAAAAGATAACCACCAGTGTACACTACTGGATTTCCAAAACCTCAATTATAGAAATTGTTCTTTCAGAAAGAATTAAAGAAGACTAAGAAAATTGACTCAATCACAATGTAAGATCTCACACAAAAGTATTAGCCAATGAGTATTTGTGTGTTGTAACAATTTTTCTCTCAAGGTGTTTTTCAACTTTTTGTGTTTATGAAAAAGTGTTATGATTGTTATTTTAAAAAAATAGTGATTGATTCAATTTATATATTTTCAGAAAAACATCATATAAATCGATTTCGTAATCGATTTTATTAAAGTTTGATACCAGCTTAATCGATTACCTAATCGATTATCGCGTGTCTTGTTTTTCTTGAATCTTGAAAATATAAGAACTAATCGATTTCCTAATCGATCCTTTTAATGCACTTATCAAAAACTGATACTGATATTGTATCAAAATCGATTGATTAATCGATTATACTTGTTTTGTTCAAACAACGAGATCAAAACAATCGATTACTCATTCGATTCATTTATTAACATAATCGATTTTGCAACTCAAGAAACATCTATCAATCGATTATCTAATCGATTAGTGCAAAGCTTGCAACTTAAGAAACTTATTTCAATTGATTGTCCAATCGATTTCATTGATCACATAACACATGTCTGATGAAAAAGTATTTTCATAATCGATTTGCCAATCGATTGACTTAGTATGAGCTTGGTTCTGTGAATCACAAAATCGATTACTCAATTGATGTGCAAATCAATTGTCCAATTGATTTGTTTAAACACAGAACACAGGTTTTGATAAAACCTTTAAGTAATCGATTTCTCAATCGATTAACTTAGTGAAACCTTTATTCTGTGAGTCAGACAATCGATTGCTCAATTAATGTATCAATTGATTTATTACTTGATTGATTAAAACTTATTTTATGATTTCATTGGCAAATACTATATGAGAACTCATTATGATTAAGTCTACCTAATTGACCCTATTAACACTAGACACTCTTTTACACCAGTCTTCAAGTCTTGTAGTACATCATCCATCTTTGCTTGATTACTTGAGTTCCAAGTTTTGTCCAAGTGTGTAGTGTTTGTTTAATTGCCTGAAATGTTTCTCAATTCAAATCATTAGATCAATCAAATAATGCATATACATTGTATACAAGAGAGAGCAATAGCACAAGTTAAATTTGTTCATTTAAATCTCCCCCTTTGTCATTGAATTCAAAGAGATATACAAGAGAGAGTGATGAATCAAAAAGCTATCATAAGATATATACAAGAACATTACAAAGCAGTAAAGAAAACAAAACCCTAAGCAACTAATCTAGGGCTGATCCTCATTATCACCAATGGGAGAGGTAGAGACTGTTGTATTAGCCTCAGCAAGTGTCTCCTCACCATGAGGTTCAGTACTTTCTAGGTTGGTAGGATTTAGTTCTTCAGTTGCTTGCTGGCTAACGTCAACAGAACACAGTTGAATCACAAAAGACAATTTGAGACCCAAGTGTTCTTGGATGGCAGCAACATCTTGAACCACTGAGTTTAAAGTTGCTTGGAGTTTCCTAAGAGAGGCTTCCACCCTAGCATTGTGAGCAGCTTGGGACTCCATCAGTTCCAGCAACTTAGTCAAAACCTCAGATTGGGTTTCAGCTGGCTTAGGTTGCTCAACACTTGGTTGTGCCCTTGTTCAAATGCCATTGATCTGTTTCAATTGCATTTGATTTACAATGGACTCACCAAAAGTTAGAGTAGTTTTCATGGATTCTTCCTTGACACATGATACCTTGAAGTGTCTCAGAATTTTTGTGATTAGCTGAGGGTAAGGGAGCATCAACTTTCCTTGTGCTGATTCCACCATGTTCATCAACACAATCCATGCCCAGCTCATCTTGAGCTCCTTGTACAGGCCCCAAAGCAGAATAATGTCCAGCCTCTGTACAACAGCATGGTTTCCTGATCGAGGTGCTAACATCCTTGTTAGCACATACATCAGCATACGATGTTGGACCTTCATCTGACCGATTGGAAGTGATATTTTTTCAACAAAGCCTTCAATCATTAGGTCCTGAATTGTTGTGTGTCGATCTATTGATGCTTCCCAAGCATCATCAGTAGAGTCAGGATATGTCCTTCCATCAACAGCTTCTCCAAAGAATGGCTATCATGAAAGCTTGGAGAATTCTTCAAATGTCATTGATATTTTCTTGCCCTTGACTTCAGCCTCGAATCCAGTATTAATGAGGTTGAAGGTTGAGTAGAAGGCTCTAATCTTAAATGGTTTTGGAAAGTAAAACCATTCGCATCAAAATAGGCAAAATCCAGAGTTCTTGCCTCTTGGATTTTCCTTTTTAGAAATGCAGAAGGAATAACCATATCCTCAATAGGTTTACCTTGAGGTTTCTTTGGCTGAGG
>NC_021164.2:13673218-13677862 GCF_000331145.2 Cicer arietinum | reverse complement strand
CCATGATTTTATGAGTAGGAATGGATACTCGTTTAGCAGGAGGTGGAGGAGATGGTGTTCTGCCACTAGAGGTAGAAGAAGAGAGGGATTTGTCACTGGTTTGCTTGACTCTAGCCATGTGAGAGATTAAGGAAGTTTAAGATGTTTTGGGAACTTTGAGAGATTTAAAAAACACAGAGAAAATGTAGAGAAGTTTGAGAAGTTTTAGAAGTTGGGAAAAAATGAGATGAGAAATCGATTTAGGGTTTTATGTAGTACTGTTCAGAATCGATTAGCTAATCGATGCTATTAAGTCTTCGCATATGCCACGTCGATTGCCAAATCGTTTTTAGTTACCGTTATTGGAGGGAAATGAAGAGTTTACATTACAGTTGCCTCCAACGGCTATAATTTTTGTAACAGTCATATTTCAAGTCGATTCCCAAATCGATTTTGTTTAGTAAATGTTTAATGACTAAATCGATGTCCAAATCGATTTCCATATCAGTTCAAGAAACTTCTCATAACAGCATCGACTTCGAAATCGATTTACGTTGATTGCAGGTTTTAAAAAACTTAACACAATCGATTACCCAATCGATGCTCGGGTTGGAGTTTGGAAAATTTCCCACATTTATGGATGTCTGAAACAAATAATCGATTAAGAAATCGATTCTTTAAAATGATTTTCCAAATCGTCCATCGATTTATCAATCGATTGGATTGATGTATACTCCAACATTTTTGACATCTGAGATTACTAAATCGATTATCGTGTTTCAGATTTTGACAAATAAGACACTGTGTAGCATAAATCGATTATACAATCGATTTTGTAATACTGATTTTCTATTCTATCACAGGATAATCGATGTCTCAATCGATTTTGCACAGGGATCATATTTCATTTTGATCCATAATACCAAGTTTCATTCTAATATAGAAGAAATTTTCCTTGGGTAAGGCTTTGGTAAATATATCCGCTAATTGATCAGATGTATTAACATAATCAAGCATGATATTACCATTTTGATATTGATCTCTAATGAAATGATGTCTAATCTCTATATGCTTTGTTCTATAGTGCATAACAGGATTCTTTGTAATATTTATGGCACTAGTGTTGTCACACATGATTGGCACAATTCCAAGATCAACACCAAAGTCAGAAAGGTGTTGTTTCATCCATAAAATTTGTGCACAACAACTTCCAGCAGCCACATATTCAACCTCAGCTGTTGAAAGTGCCACACTGTTTTGTTTCTTGCTATGCCAAGACACAAGTGAATTCCCTAATAGATGGCAAGTACCAGATGTACTTTTTCTGTCTAATTTGCAACCAGCAAAATCAGAATCAGAGTAGCCAACTAGAGTGCAAGTTGATCCCTTAGGATACCATAAGCCTAGATGTTTGGTTCCTAATAGATATCTGAATATTCTTTTGACTGCACTTAGATGGGATTCCTTAGGATTGGCTTGGTATCTTGCACAGATGCAGACACTAACCATAATGTCAGGTCTACTAGCTGTAAGATACAATAAAGATCCTATCATGCCTCTAAACATGGTCATATCCACATATTTTCCCTTTTCATCTTTATCTAAATGACAAGCTTGACTCATGGGTGTATCAATGGGTTTAAATTTATCAAAGCCAAACTTCTTTAGAAGATCATTACAGTATTTGGTTTGACTTAGGAAAATACCATTCTTGTTTTGATTGATTTGAAATCCCAAGAAGTAAGTTAATTATCCCATCATGGACATTTAAAATCTTCCTTTCATTGTATTTTCAAATTCTTTGCAAAGCTTACTGTTTGTGGATCCAAAAATTATGTCATCAACATAAATTTGGACAAGCAGAATGTCTTTTCCCTTTTTCTTTATAAAGAGTGTTTTATCAACATTTCCTCTTAAAAAATTTTGCTATATGAGGAAATCGCTGAGCTTTTCATATCAAGCTCTTGGAGCTTGTTTCAATCGATAGAGGGCTTTTGTTAGTTTAAAAACGTGGTTTGGAAACTCAGGATTCTCAAATCCTGGAGTTTGACTAACATAAACCTCCTCTTGGATGTCTCCATTTAGAAAAACACTTTTTACATCCATTTGATACAATTTAAAGTCCATTATGCAAGCATAAGCAAGCAGAATCCTAATTGCTTCTAATCTGGCTACAGGAGCATAGGTTTCATCATAATCAATACCTTCCTCCTGGTTGTAACCTTTAGCAACTAGTCTAGCCTTATTCCTAGTTATTACCCCATTCTCATCCATCTTATTCCTAAACACCCATCTAGTTCCAATGATATGTTTGTTACTTTGTTTCTCTCAAACTGATTAAGCTCTTCTTGCATGGCAATTATCCAATCATTGTCCAAGAGAGCTTCCTTTATATTCTTAGGTTCTACTTGAGAAACAAAGGTTGTAAAGTTACAAAATTGTCTAAGGGATTTTCTAGTAGCAACCCCTTTAGAAATTTCTCCTATGATGTTGTCAATAGGATGGTTTTGTTGAATCTCCATTCCTTAGGTAAGTCATCTTCCCTAATAGGTTCTACGTACTCAATGTCAGTTGGAGGCACTATTTCATTTGGTTCTTTTGGATCTGATTCTACACATTCGTCAAGAGAATCATTAACTATAAGAGGGGCACTATTCAAGTTTTTGGTAAACATTTCATCAAATTTTACATGAACAGATTCCTCTATAGTTTTGGTTCTTTTATTGTAGATCCTATAGGCCTTACTAGATTGGGAATATCCCAAAAAAATTCCCTCATCTGCCTTAGAGTCAAATTTCCCTAGATGCTCCTTTCCATTATTCAATACAAAACACTTGCATCCAAAGACTCTAAAATAGGCAATATTTGGTTTTCTACCTTTGTATAGTTCATAGGGTGTTTTTCTAAGGATAGGCCTAATGAGAACTCTATTCATCACATGAGCAGCTGTGTTTATTGCATCAGCCCAAAAATATTTAGGAAGCTTAGAGTCATTTATCATTGTTCTAGCAAGTTCTTCTAGAGCTCTATTCTTCCTTTCTACAACTGCATTCTGTTGTGGAGTTCTTGGGGCTGAGTACATGTGGTGAATTCTATTTTGATCACAATAGTTATCAAAAGACTCATTTTGAAATTCTCCACCATGATCACTCTTAATGGAAACTATTTTCTGATACTTCTCATTCTGAACTTGATTTGCAATTTTTTTGAAAATTGAGAAGGCATCACTTTTGTGAGACAGAAAATAAGTCCATGTATATCTAGAGTATTCATCAACTAACACATAACCATACAGATTTCCTCCAAAGCTTTTTACTTGAGATGGACCAAACAGATCCATATGAATTAATTGTAGAACTCTATCAGTTTGAACTAAGTCTATTGGGGGAAAGGATGACTTAACTAACTTACTTTTCTCACAAGAGTCACATAATTTTTCTTTTGAAAAAGTTCTGTTGGGAAGACCTAGCACTAGTTGTTTACTAACTAGTTTGTTAAGATGATTGATGTGTATGTGAGCAATTCTCTTATGCCACAACCAGTCTTCATCAGACTTAGATAATAAACAGCAGATATCATTTACAGGTAAAGAATCAAAATTAATGATGTATATGTTGTTTACTCTTTCACCTACCAATTTAATGCTTTTATCTTCATTATGGTCAAGTGTACAAGACTGAGATGTAAAGTATACCTGGAATCCTTTGTCACACAGCTGACTAATACTAAGCAAGTTGTGTTTCAAACCATTGACATATAGAACGTCCTTGATAACTGCAGTTAATTCACTTCCTATGTCTCCAACACTAAGTATTTTACCTTTGTTGTTGTCACCGTATTTTACATATCCACCATTTTTTGAATTGAGAGACAAGAATTTTGATTTGTCTCTTGTCATGTGCTTGAAACATCCACTATCTAGGTACCATGAGTGTGTTTTGGATGTCAAGCACATCTGCAATACAGAATTAAACTTTGGTTTTAGGTACCCAATTTAAATTGGGTCCTTGAGGGTTAGTTTCAATCATAGGTTTCTTTATTTTCCAAATTTGTTTCCATCCCTTATTAGCAAGCTTTCTCAATTTACAATTATAGGATATATGTCCTTTTTTACAACAGAAATGACATGAAAAAGCAGAGGATGCATTCTGAGTTGGTTTAATGAAGATATCATGCATTTGCTTTGATTTAACAAATTTATGGTTCTGTTTAGCATTCCTATTTTGTCTATAGCCAATTCCAGATTTTTCATTATGATTCCTTTGATTCCCAAGAAGAACATTTAGGTTGTTTTTACTACTAGTAAATTTAGCTAAATCAGATTTTAATGATTCAACCTTTCTTTCAAGTTCAATACAACTAGTGAGTTTATCATGTGATTCTTTTTTCAAATGTTCATTCAGATCTTCAAGCACCTTATGGTCCTTTTTAATTTCTTCATACATTAAGCATTGTTTTTCTAACATTCTTTTAGTACAAATTAACTGGTTGACTACTTTAATGTGTTCATTATGTAATTCATTAAAAGCTTCATGCATTTCTTCATAAGATGGATTAGAAGTAGAACTTACCTCACTATCAGAATCTGAATTTGTGTTGGCCATCAGACACAAGTTTGCTTCTAGAGGATTCTTCATCATTGTCATTCCAAGCTATGTAGGCTCT
>NC_021164.2:13668738-13673140 GCF_000331145.2 Cicer arietinum | reverse complement strand
TGATATTATGATCTGATAATGGTACATATGATGCTATGAAAATATATCTGTTGTTAATATTATATCTTGAAATGCTCAACTCAAGTTAAAATTGTATGCTTGTCACTTATGCAAAAAGGGGGAGATTGTTGGACTTTAGTCCTCTTAATCCTAATTTTGACATAATTAACAAACATACAATGTTCATACATCATATGATAAATCTAACATTTTAACTGAGTAAGATTTCAGGAACAACAATTCAACCCTACATACTTGAGACAATTGCTTGGAACTCAAGAAATCAACAAAAGTTTGAATAGTTACTGAGCAAATCGATTAGGCAATCGATTTCGTAAAAGGGTTGTAAGGAAACATGTAGTTTGTGGTTACACAATCGATTAGGCAATCGACTGGCACAATCAGTAATAAAAATTGTGCAAGTTAGAGGCAACCTGATTTGTATGCTAATCGATTGGCACATCGACTGTGCAAATCACAAAGACAAACAACTGATTGAATAAATCGATTGAGTAATCGATTGGGCAAGTCACAAGGCCAATCCATTTACTAGACTAATTGATTGACAAGTCGATGTCGTAAATAAAATTTTGTAAGTAACATGGCCTGTGACAAACACAATCGATTAGACAATCCATTGTGAAAAATTCAATCATGATAAGTTTGGTATCAATCGATTAGGCAATCGATTGAGCTAAACCAACTGGTAAGTCCTTTTCATAAACATACTACCAAATCGATTGGCACTCCGATTAACGTGGAATAAGCTAAGTTCCTATTTTAAACACAGGGAACTTTTAGTATGTGGCCATTATGTGTATTATTGAATCGATTATGTGACTTAGTGAATCGACTAAGTAATCGATTGCTTTGATTTCATTACTAGAACAAAATACCTGACATCGATTATGCAATCGATTCATATATTAATCTACACATAATTTTCTAAAAAGTGTATTAAAAGAATCGATTAGGAAATCGATTAGCTTATATAGTTTCAAGATTCAAGAAAAACAAGACTCGCGATAATCGATTGGCAAATCGATTAAGCCCGTTTTATCACATTAATGAATCGATTGAGAAATCGATTTATATGTTGTTTTTCAGAAACTATATAAAGAGTTTTCAATCATTTTCTCATATATACTTCAGAACACTGAAGAACTCTTAAGAACTTTTTGATAACATTCTGATATTGCTTTTTCAGATCAAGACCAAAAAGATTATTCATAATCAATAAGAGAGCTGAAAAAGAATTCTTGAGACAAAAAGACAATGATCTCACAAACACTCAAATGAACAACCAGATTTTTGTGTGAGATACATTGATAGAGATTGAAGACAAACTCTGTACTTTTTTTATATCTTTTTGTAACAAAGTTTTGTAAAAAGAAACAACTGTGAAAAATCCAGTGTGGAAACTGGTGGCGATCTTTGTTGATGTAAAGATCATCAAGAAGGAGCTGTACTTGATCTTGTGTGAGTCTGACGAGTGACTGCAAGGATCAAGGGGTTAAGCAATAGGAAAGAGTTTGAGTTTGATAGATAGGTTTCGAGGAAACTGGACAATCTGTAAAAGAGTCTCATTTCTTTCTATTGAAGAAAAAGCTGAAATCCAGTTGGATTGTCAGGACTGGATGTAGGTTGTCATACTGACAGCTGAACCAGGATAAACCTTGGTGCATTCTATCCCTTATCTTTTTACTTTTATTGTTGATCTTGTATGCTATGTTATATTTCCGCTGTGTATTAATCTGAATAAATCTTGAATCGTATGATTGTATGTTCGATCTTGATTGTATGCTAGACGTATTTTGTTTTCTATATTTTTTTAATTTGTTAAAGACTGTCATATTCTGTAATAACGAGGTCATAATATTCAACATTTGGCATCCAGAGCCTAACTTTTTTAGAGTAATACTCATAAAAGGAACATGGTCTCAGTAGATTTTCTAGGAGAAGGTGCTTCACTTGCAAGGCCCCCTGCCTTCAATGGAACCGCATACATGTTTTGGAAACATAGGATGCTGATATTTCTCGAAGCTAGTGGTATTGATATTCTAGATGCTGTTGAAAATGGACCCTTCATACCTAAAATTGCTGGAACTAATGATTCACTGGTCCCTAAACCCAGATCCGAATGGTCTGAGGATGATAAAAAGAAAGTAGGTTATAATGCTAAAGCAAAGAATATTATAACATCTGCTTTATGTGCAGAAGAATTCTTTAGGGTATCAAACTGTAAATCAGCAAAGGAAATGTGGGACATTCTTCAGGAAACACATGAAGGCACCATAGACGTGAAAAGAGCTCGTGTAAATACACTCATGCATGAATACGAATTGTTTAGCATGAAGAAAGATGAATCAATAAGTGATCTACAGACTAGGTTTACACACATCATAAACAACCTTCATGCCCTGGGAAAACATGTAGAAAATGAACAGCAAATTGGAAAAATCATGAGGTGTTTAACAAGAGAATGGCAGCCCAAGATAACTGCTATTGCTGAATCAAAAGATCTAGCAAAAATGACCATCGCAACACTGTTTGGAAAGCTCAGGGAGCATGAAATGGAATTGCACAGGTTAGATGAGTCATAACAAATTAATAGAAAAAGAAAAGGATTATCTTTGAAAGCCCAAACGCACCAATCAAAAACTGAACAAGACAGTTACTCAGATGAATCAAGCAGTGAGACTGATGAAGAGCCTGAGATTGGTTCAATTGTCAACAAATTCAGAAAGCCATCCAGTTCTAAGACTAGTGACAACAAGACAATCACCTGTTATGAGTGCGGTAAAATAGGTCACATAAAGTCTGAGTGTTACAAGTTGCAAAACAAAAATAGAGCTACAAAAACTAAAGGCAAGGAACCAGCTACCAAAACCAGAAAAGCATATGTTGCATGGAATGACAACGAAGAATCCTCTGCCTCTTCAGAAGAAGAAGAAGCAAATTTATGTCTTATGGCAAACACAGACTCATAATCTGAAAATGAGGTAAACTCTCAATCTAATCCATCTTATGATGAGCTACAAGAAGCTTTCAATGAACTGCATGATGAGTATGTGAATTCTATTAAACAGTTGATAAGTACAAAGAAAATGCTTGAGCAAATGAAAAATGATCATAAGAAAATTGAGGATTTGTATGAACAACTGAAAAAGGATTCACATGACAAATCTGCAAGATGCATTGAACTTGAAAAGAATGTTGCATCATTAAAATCTGATTTATTGAAGTTTGCTAGTAGTGAAGATAAACTGAATGTCATACTTAGCAACCAAAGACATGTTAATGAAAAATCTTGTTTAGGATATAAACCCAATATGCATGTTAAAAGGAATAACACTAGATATGGTATTGGTTATATGCAAACCAGAAATGTCAAACATAGTCCGAAATCTATTATTTCAAGGAATATGTATGACATCTTTACTAAACCAAACAAAAATTCATCCTTTGATGGTACATGTCACTTCTGTTGCAGAAAGGGACATTTTGTTTCAAATTGCAAATTTAAAAAACTAGCCAATAAAGGATGGAAGCAAGTTTGGATAGTAAAGAAACAAATTTTTGACACTAACCTCCCAGGACCCAATTTAAATTGGGTACCTAAAATCAATTTTTAAGTATGTGTTGCAGGTGTGCTTGACATCCAATAGGCATCCTTGGTACCTAGATAGCGGATGATCAAAGCACAGGACAGGAGACAAGTCTAAATTCTTGTCTTTAACATTAAAGGAGGAAGGTTTTGTCAAATAAGTGGCGTTGGTGACATAGGCAAATGAGTCAAATGCAGTAAATCAAAAATGTTTTGTACATAGAAGAGCTAAAACACAATCGACTAAGTACAAGCCAACTATGTGATAAAGGCTTCCAGATGAGACTTGGTTATAGCATAAACGTATAGCTCATACTCTGACACAGGAAGCTTCTGGTGCTTGAAATTCTCCCTTTTTCAATCGATTGGATAATCGATAGTCAGTATTTTTTTTGGTTTAAAGAATCGATTTGGGAATCGATTGCGTTGGCCGCATACTTCAAATTTCATAAAATTTTCTTTAACCCTGCCCGAGCGTCGATTTGGAAATCGACTAGTTCACCTTTCAACCTTAAATACATCGATTTGGAAATCGATTGAGTAAATCTGGAAATCGATTTGGGAATCGATTCACGATATGACCGTTGTGACTTTCCTTTAGTAGCCGTTGAATGCAATAATTACTAAATCGATTGAGATTACCCAGCAACGGTAACATAATCGATTGGGACATCGATTGACGCATTTGAAGGTTTAAAAAGGAACAGTTACCAATCGATTTCTTCACATTATCTCTCCAGATTTCTCAAATTTTCTCTGCTTCATCTCTCTACTCTATTTCTGCAATCGTTCTTG
>NC_021164.2:13665909-13667910 GCF_000331145.2 Cicer arietinum | reverse complement strand
TACGCCTCATTCAAGCTAACTGAAGACGGATTCAAAGCTCAAGTTAAAGGCAAAAGGATATCTATGTCCTTTGAAGATTTTTCTACTTTTTCAGGATTGCAATTTCATGGAACATCAATAGACGGTAGTTCTGATGCTGACACTGCTGATGAAGGATGGGAAGCATCTTTTGATCAGCATACTGCTGTGAAGGATCTGATGATTGATGGCTTTTTTGAAACGATTTCACTGCCTATTGGTCAAATGAAGGTCCAACATCGGATGCTTATGTATATTCTTACCCGAATGCTTGTGCCATGATCAGGTAACCATCCTGTAGTCCAGAAGTTGGACATACTACTGCTATGGGGATTGTCCAAAGAGCTCAGGATGAGCTGGACATGGATTGTGCTAAGGCACATGTTGGAAGCATCACATAGCAAACTTGTGCTGCCTTATCCACAACTGATCACAAAGATTCTGAAACACTTCAAAGTATCACTTGTTAATGAAGAATCTTCCAAGACCACCCTTATTTTTGGAGAATCAATTGTAAATCAGATGCAATTAAAAAGGGTGCATGGTATTTGGATTAGACCACTGCCGAATGTTGAACCAGCTCAACCTAATCCTCAACAAGCTGCTGAACTAGTGGCAGCCCCTCCTGAGTACATCGCAAAACTGCTGGAATTTATGGAAGTTCAGATGGCTCACAATGCCAAAATGCAAGAGTCACAGGCTAGAATGGAAGCTGCCTTGACATCTCTCCAGGCTTCTCTGAATTCAGTTGTTCAGGATGTTGCTGCAATTCAAGCGCATTTAGGCATAAAGCTATCATTTGAAGATATTGCGGACATCGGTCGGCAAGCAACAGAGGAACCAAATCCAACTCCCCTAGATCGTTTTGCAACTCACGTTGAGGAGACACATGCTGAGGGTAATACAACGGTCTGTACCTCTCCTTTCGCTAATAGTGAGGAACAGCCTAGTTCAGGTTTTTAAGTTCTTTGTTGTGATGTAATGTCTTGTTATTGCTATTTTGTGTTGTTTTTTATATGACATGTAAGCACGTTCATTCATTTGTTCTCTGATATCCATTTCCATAATCTGTTTAATCTGCTTATTTGTTGCTCTGATACACTGTTTTTCTGACATCATTTTCAACCCCCAGTGCTTATGTTTACTAACATAGGGGGAGGAAATTTTTTTTCTGCCTTTTTGCCTTAACTGACAAAGGGGGAGAGAAATTATAACTTGTATTTTACACTGCTTATACTGCTGCACATTTGATACTCTGATGACTAATGACTCTGATATTGTTAAATAGCATGTGTACTTATGCTCTGATCTGATGCTCTGATATTCTGATAATATGATTTGATAATGGTACATATGATGCTATGAAAATATATCTGTTGTTAATATTATATCTTGAAATGCTCAACTCAAGTTAAAATTGTATGCTTGTCACTTATGCAAAAAGGGGGAGATTGTTGGACTTTAGTCCTCTTAATCCTAATTTTGACATAATTAACAAACATACAATGTTCATACATCATATGATAAATCTAACATTTTAACTGAGTAAGATTTCAGGAACAACAACTCAACCCTACATACTTGAGACAATTGCTTGGAACTCAAGAAATCAACAAAAGTTGAAAATCTACTGAGCAAATCGATTAGGCAATCGATTTCGTAAAAGGGTTGTAAGGAAACATGTAGTTTGTGGGTACACAATCGATTAAGCAATCGACTGGCACAATCAGTAATAAAAATTGCACAAGTCAGAGGCAACGTGATTTGTATGCTAATCGATTGGCACTCCGATTAACGTGGAATAAGCTAAGTTCTTGTTTTAAACACAACCGATTGGCAAATCGATTGAAACAAAAAATTTGAAATCACAGGGAACTCTTAGTATGTGGCCAAATCGATTATGTGTATTATTGAATCGATTATGCGACTTAGTGAATCGACTAAGTAATCGATTGGTTTGATTTCATTATTGGAACAAAACAC
>NC_021164.2:13663442-13665672 GCF_000331145.2 Cicer arietinum | reverse complement strand
TTTTCTCAAATATACTTCAGAACACTGAAGAACTCTTAAGAACTTTTTGATAACATTCTGATATTGCTTTTTCAGATCAAGACCAAAAAGATTATTCATAATCAATAAGAGAGCTGAAAAAGAATTCTTGAGAGAAAAAAGACAATGATCTCACAAACACTCAAATGAACAACCAGATTATTGTGTGAGATACATTGATAGAGATTAAAGACAAACTCTGTACTTCTTTTATATCTTTTTGAAACAAAGTTTTGTAAAAAGAAACAACTGTGAAAAATCCAGTTTGGAAACTGGTGGCGATCTTCGTTGATGTAAAGATCATCAAGATGGAGCTGTACTTGATCTTGTTTGAGTCTGACGAGTGACTGCAAGGATCAAGGGGTTAAGCAATAGGAAAGAGTTTGAGTTAGATAGATAGGTTTCGAGGAAACTGGACAATCTGTAAAAGAGTCTCATTTCTTTCTATTGAAGAAAAAGCTGAAATCCAATTGGATTGTCAAGACTGGATGTAGGTTGTCATATTGACAGTTGAACCATGATAAACCTTGGTGCATTCTATCCCTTATCTTTTTACTTTTATTGTTGATCTTGTATGCTATGTTATATTTCCGATGTGTATTAATCTGAATAAATCTTGCATCGTATGATTGTATGTTCGATCTTGATTGTATGCTAAACGTATTTTGTTTTCTATATTGTTTTAATTTGTTAAAGACTGTCATATTCTGTAATAACGAGGTCATAATATTCAACAAAGTTAGCTTCTTCGTCTTCTGAATCTTCAGATGATTCTTCATCATTGTCCTTCCAAGCTATGTAGGCTCTCTTTGTTGAAGGTTGTTGATCCTTGCTTTTAGCCTTCACAAGCTTGTTTTTGTTTTGCAATCTAAAGCACTCAGATCTGATGTGGCCTGATTTACCACATTCATAGCAAGTTATCACTTTGCTTTCATTTGTATCACTCTTGCTGAAGCTTTTTGTCTTTGAACTTGGTGGTTTTCTTGATTGGTTTCCTTTCTTTTTCAGAAACTTCTTGAATTTTTTGACCAACATACCTATCTCATGCTCTTCATCAGATTCACTTTCTGAATCATCAGTATCTGGTTCAGATTTCACTTTGTGAGTTTGAGCCTTCAGTGAAAGTCCTTTTCTTTTCCTATTAGATTGTTCTGACTCATCTAATCTGTGCAATTCCATCTCATGCTCCCTAAGCTTTCCAAATAGTGTGGCAATAGTCATGTTTGCAAGGTCCTTTGATTCAGCAATGGCAGTGATCTTGGGTTGCCATTCTCTTGTCAAGCACCTTATTACTTTTCCTATTTGTTGCTCATTGTCCATAATTTTTCCTAGAGCATGTAGATTGTTGATGATATGAGTGAACCTTGTCTGCAAGTCATTGATTGACTCATCCTTCTTCATGTTGAAAAGTTCATACTCATGCATTAGAGTATTTGTTCTGGCCCTTTTGACATATGTTGTGCCTTCATGAGTTTCCTGAAGTGTATCCCACATTTCCTCTGCAGTTTTGCAGTTTGACACCCTGAAAAATTCATCAGCACTCAAAGCAGAGGTTATTATATTCTTGGCCTTTGCATTATAGCCAACTTTCTTTTTGTCATCATTAGACCAATCAGCTCTTGGTTTGATGATGATGGATGATCCCTCAGTGCCTGCAAGTTTAGGCACATAGGGACCATTTTCCACTGCTTCTAAGATATTAAGCCCACATGCCTCTAGAAAGATGAGCATACTCTCTTTCCAGTACATGTAGGCTGACCCATTAAAAGCAGGGGGTCTAGTTAAAGATGCCCCTTCACCCATAAATTCAATAAAAGTCATTTTCTTTTTGAGAACTAGTCTAAAAGATCAAGCTCTTGATGCCAATTGTTGGTTATATGGCTTCTATCCTTACGAAAGTTTATAAAATATTATCAAAAAGATTATCTAATTCTTTCCAAAGTGATGAATTAATATCAAAAGCAACTTGTTTAATATTAATTCATATTTTAACAGCAAAATATTCAAACAGTTTGTTCACAGCGGAATTTCACAATCACATGCAAGATCAATATAAAAAGTAAAGAGAGAGAGGAAATAGTGCACCAGGAGATTTTTATACTGGTTCGGCTATCACTTTGATAACCTACATCCAGTCCTGAAATCTACAACAGGTTTCAACCTTTCACTAGAATGATTTGAGGAATATTTTTACAGACTTTCCAGCGTCACA
>NC_021164.2:13652114-13662781 GCF_000331145.2 Cicer arietinum | reverse complement strand
TTCCATAACTCAATTACAGAAATTGTTCTTTCACAAAGAATTAAAGAAGACTAAGAAAATTGATTCAATCACAATGTAAGATCTCACACAAAAGTATTAGCCAATGAGTATTTGTGTGTTGTAACAATTTTTCTCTGAAGGTGTTTTTCAACTTTCTGTGTTTATGAAAAAGTGTTATGATTGTTATTTTAAAAAAATTGTGATTGATTCAATTTATATACTTTCAGAAAAACATCATATAAATCGATTTTATTAAAGTTTGATACCAGCTTAATCGATTACCTAATCGATTATCGCGTGTCTTGTTTTTCTTGAATCTTGAAAATATAAGAACTAATCGATTTCCTAATCAATCCTTTTAATGCACTTATCAGAAACTGATACTAATATTGTATCAGAATCGATTGACAAATCGATTATACTTGTTTTGTTCAAACAACGAGATCAAAACAATCGATTACTCATTCGATTCATTTATTAACATAATCGATTTGGCAATGGGCTAAACTATCCCTGTAACTCAGACATTTTACTTCAATCGATTCGTCAATCGATTTGGCTGGTCACAGTGACTAAGATGTTTTACTCCAATCTACTTGGCTGGTCACAATGACTAAGATGTTTTACTCCAATCGATTTGTCAATCGACTTGGCTTGTTACAGTAGCTTAGCTGTTTGTTAAAATCGATGTGCCAATCGATTATGCAATATGTTTCTGATAAATGATTAACCAGTTCATTTTTTCAATCGATTACCTAATCGATTAATGCAAAGCTTGCAACTCAAGAAACATCTGTCAATCGATTATCTAATCGATTAGTGCAAAGCTTGCAACTTAAGAAACTTATTTCAATTGATTGTCTAATCGATTTCGTTGATCACAGAACACATGTCTGATGAAAAAGTATTTTCATAATCGATTTGCCAATCGATTGACTTAGTATGAGCTTGGTTTTGTGAATCACAAAATCGATTACTCAATTGATGTGCAAATCGATTGTCCAATTGATTTGTTTAAACACAGAACACATGTTTCGATAAAACCTTTAAGTAATCGATTTCTCAATCGATTAACTTAGTGAAACCTTTATTTTGTGAGTCAGACAATCGATTGCTCAATTGATGTATCAATTGATTTATTACTTGATTGATTAAAACTTATTTTATGATTTCATTGGCAAATACTATATGAGAACTCATTATGATTAAGTCTACCTAATTCACCCTATTAACACTAGACACTCTTTTACATCAGTCTTCAAGCCTTATAGGACATCATCCATCTTTGCTTGATTACTTGAGTTCCAAGTTTTGTCCAAGTGTGTAGTGTTTGTTTATTTGCCTGAAATGTTTCTCAATTCAAATCATTAGATCAATCAAATAATGCAGATACATTGTATGTTTGGAAATTATATCAAAATCATGATCAAGGAGGCATATGTCTTACATCAGGATCCATGCCAGATTTCAAACACTAACCATTATTTTGTTCGAAAATACGAATTTCGGTCCATTTTAGTCGGGTGGTAAGAAAATCGACTGAAAAGTCCAGATGAAATCGAGGACTGGGAGACCCTTATAGCATTCTTCTCCAAAAAATTTAATTTTGTTTCGAGTTCTGCGTCTGATTTCAAACACTAGCCATCGTCTGGTCCGAAAGAACGAATTTCGATCCATTTTGGTCTGGTGGTAAGAAAATTGCCTGAAAAGTCCAGAACAAATCGAGGACCCAGAGACCCTTATAGCATTCTTCTCCAAAATTTATAATTGTGTTTAGAGTTCCACATCAGATTTCAAACACTACCCATTGTCTTGTCCGAAAATACGGAAAAGTTCATATGAAATCGAGGACCAAGAGACCCTTATAGAATTCTTCTGTAAATTTATAATTGTTTTTTGGGCTCTATGACCGATTTTAAACACTAGCCATTGTCTGGTCCGAAAATACATATTTCGGTCCATTTTTGTCGAGTGGTACGAAAATCACCCGAAAAGTCCAGATGAAATCGAGGACCGGGAGACCCTAACAACATTCTTCTTCTAAATTTATAATAGTGTTTCGGGTTCTGCATCACATTTCAAACATTAGCCTTCATCTAATGCTAATAATAGATTTCGGTCCATTTTTTTTCGAAGGATAAGAAAATCGCCCGTAAAGTACTGATTAAATCGAGGACTTGGAGATTCTGATAGGATTCTTCATCTAAATTTAAAACTGTGTATCGGGTTCCGCGCCAGATTTCAAACACTAGCCATCGTCTTGTACAAAAATACCCCGAAAAGTCTAGACGAAATCGAGGACCAGGAGACTCTTATAGCATTCATCTCCTAAATTAATAAATGTGATTCGGGTTCCGCATCAGATTTCAAACACTATCCATTTCTTGTTTGAAAAAACGAATTTGGATCCATTGTTTTTTCATGTGTTCGAGAAACCCTTATAGCATTCTTCTCCTAAATTTATAATTGTGTTTCGGGTTCCGTGTCAAATTCCGAACACAAACCATCGTTTTGTTCGAAAATACAGATTTTGGTCCATTGTTGTCGAGTGTACGAAAATTGTCCAAAAACTCCAGATGAAATCGAGGACCAGGAGACTCTTATTGTATTATTCTCCAAAATTTGTAATTGTGTTTCTGGTTCCGCGACAGATTTCAAACACTAACCATCGTTTTGTTTGAAGATACGAATTTCAGTCCATTTTAGTCGGGTGGTACGAAAAAAGCCGGAAAAGTCTAGATGAAATCGAGGACCAGGAGACCGTTATAGCATTCATCTCCAAAATTTATAACTATTTTTCTAGCTTCGCGCCAAATTTTAAACAGTATCCATCGTCTGGTCCGAAAATACAAATTTGAGTTAATTTTTGTTGGGTGCAACGAAAATTGCCCAAAAAGTTCAAATGAAATCAAGGACCGGGAAACCCTTACAATATTCGTCTTCTAAATTTATAACCGTGTTTCAGGTTCTGTGTCAGATTTCAAACACTTGCCATAGTCTTGTTCGAAAATACGAATTTAGGTCCATTTTAGTCTGGTGGTATAAAAATCGCCCAAAAAGTCAAAATGTAATCAGGACCGGGAGACCCTTATAGCATTTTTTCTCCAAAATATATAACTGTATTTCGGGTTTCGTGCCAGATTTCAAACACTAACCATTATTTTGTTCAAAAGTACGAATTTCAGTCCATTTTAGTCGGGTGGGACGAAAATCGACCGAAAAGTCCAGATGAAATCGAGGACTGGGAGACCCTTATAGCATTTTTCTCCAAATATTTTAATTTTGTTTCGAGTTCTGCGTCCAATTTCAAACACTAGCCATCGTCTGGTCCGAAAATACGGATTTCGGTGCATTTTGGTCTGGTGGTAAGAAAATTGCTTTAAATGAGTTGTAAAAGAAATATGTAATTATTACTTTATTTGACAACTCTATTTTATTATATGTTATTATTATCTCTGTTATGAAGTAAAACTATAAAACGAAGATAATAATAACATATAATAAATTAGAGTTGTCAAATAAAGTAATAATTACATATTTATTTGACAACTCTATTTTATTAAATGATATTACTATCTTCGTTATGCAGTCAACCTTTAACATGAAGATAATAATAACTTTTAACAAAATATAATTATCAAATAAATTAATAAAGATTAGTTTATTGGACAATCCTGTTTTATTATACGTTATTATTATTTTCGTTTTGTAGTTGTACTAAATAACGAAAATAATAATAACATATAACAACTTGAGTTGTAAAATTAATATGTAATTATTACTTTATTTGACAACTCTATTTTATTATATGTTATTATTATCTTCGTTATGTAGTAAAACTATAAAACGAATATAATAATAACATTTAACAAAATAGAGTTGTCAAATAATTTAATAATTCAAAAGCATTATTCTCCTAAATTTATAATTGTGATTCGGGTCATATTTTGAACATTAGCCTTCATTTGGTCTAAAAATACGTATTTCGTTCTATTTTTGTCGGGTGGTACGAAAATTTCATGAAAAGCCTAGATGAAATCGGGGACTTTCGTACCACCCGATTTCGGTCCATTTTTGTCGGGTGGTACGAAAATCGCCTGAAAAGTCCAGATGAAATCGAGGACTAAGAGACTCTTATAGCATTATTCTCTAAAATTTATAACCATGTTTCAGGTTCCGCGCCAGATTTAAAACTCTAGCCATCGTTTGGTCCGAAAATACAGATGTTGGTCCTTTTTTGTCAAGGGGTACGAAAGTCGCTCGAAAAGTCCAAATGAAATCGAGGACCAGGAGACCATTATAACATTCTTCCCCACAATTTATAACTTTGTTTCGGGTTCCGCGCCAGATTTCAAACACTAGCCATCGTCTAGTCCGAAAATACAGATGTTGGTCCATGACCGTCGATGGGTACGAAAGTCGCTTGGAAAGTCCAAATGAAATCGGGTTCTGCGTTACATTTGACACACTAGCCATCGTCTTGTTCGAAAATACGAATTTCGGTCCATTTTAGTCGGGTGGTACGAAAATCGCCCGAAAAGTCCAGATGAAATCGAGGACCGGGAGACCATTATAGCATTCTTCACCAAAATTTATAATTGTGTTTCAGGTTCCGCGCCAGATTTCCAACACTAGCCATCGTCTGGTCCAAAAATACGATTTTCGGTCTATTTTTGTTGGGTGGTACAAAAATTGCCCGAAAAGACCTGATGAAATCGAGGACCAGGATACACTTATAGAATTCTTCTCCTAAATTTATAACTTTGTTTCGTGTTCTTCGTCAGATTTCAAACACTAACCATCATTTGGTCTGAAACTATGGACTTTGGTCCATTTTTGTTGGGTGGTACGAAAATCGCCAAAAAAGTCCAGATGAAATCGAGGGCTGGGAGGCCCTTATAGCATTCTTCTCCAAAATTTATAGTCGTGTTTCGAGTTCCGCGCCAGATTTCAGACACTAGCCATCGTCTGGCTTGAAAATATTGATTTCGGTCCATTTTTGTCGAGGGGTACGAAAATCGCTCGAAAAATCCATATGAAATCGAGGACCAGAAGACTCTTATTATAGCATTTTTCTCCTGTCGGGTCCGATTTCAAACATTGGCCATTGTCTGGTCCGAAAATACAGAATTTGATCCATTATCATCGATGGGTACGAAAATAGTCTGAAAAGTCCGGATAAAATCGGGGACCAAATGACCTTTATAAATTCTTCTTCTAAATTTAAAATTTTTTTTCGGGTTTCGCCTTATATTCCAAACACTAGCCAACGTCTTGTTCAAAAATACGGATTTCGGTCTATGTTAGTCGGGTGGTACGAAAATCACCCGAAAAGTCCATATGAAATCGCAGGGCGAGAGACCATTATAGCATTCTTCTCCAAAATTTATAACTATGTTTCGGGTTCCATGCCTTATTTCAAGCATTAGCTATCGTGTGGTCTGAAAATACGATTTTCAGTCTAGTTTTGTTGGTTGGTACAAAAATCGCCGGAAAAAGACCATATGAAATCGAGGACCAAGAGACCCTTATAGCATTCTTCTCCAAAATTTATAATTGTGTTTCAGGTTCCGCATCAGAATTCAAACACTAGCCATCGTCTTGTTTGAAAATACGGATTTCAGCAGATTTTTGTCGGGTGATACAAAAATTGCACGAAAAGTCTAGATGAAATCGAGGACCACAAGACCTTCATAGCATTCTTCTTCTAAACTTATAATTGTGTTTCAGGTTCTGCGTTTTATATTTCAAACACTAACCATCGTTTTGTCTGAAACTACGGACTTTGGTCCATTTTTGTTAGGTGGTACGAAAATTGCCCAAAAAGTCCATATGAACTAGAGTACCGGGAGACTCTTATAGCATGCTTCTCTAAAATTTATAACTGTGTTTTGTATTCTACGCCAGATTTCAAACACTAGCCATCGTCTGGTCTGAAAATACTGATTTGGCCCTTTTTCTGGAGTGGTACGAAAACGTCCCAAAAAGTCTAGATAAAAGCCAGGACCGAGAGTGCGTTATATCATTCTTCTTCTAATTTTATAATTTTCTTTTGGGTTCCACGTCAGATTTCAAACACTAGCCATCATCTTGTTTGAAAATACGGATTTTGGTCCATTTTAGTCGGGCGATATGAAAATCACTCGAAAATTCCCGATGAAATCGAGGACCGAGAGACCGTTATAGCATTCTTCTCTAAAATTTATAACTATGTTTCAAGTTCCGCGACAGATTTCTAACACTAGCCATCGTTTGGTCCGAAAATACAGATATTGGTCCATTTTTATTCGAGGGGTACGAAAATCGTTCGAAAAGTCCAAATTAAATTGAGGACCGCGAGACCATTATAGCATTCTTCACCAAAATTTATAACTTGGTTTCGGGTTCCCGCCAGATTTCAAACACTAGCCAACGTCTTGTACAAAAATACCCCGAAAATTCTAGATGAAATCGAGGACCAGGAGACTCTTATAGCATAGTTCTCCTAAATTTATAAATGTGATTCGGGTACCGCATCAGATTTCAAGCACTATCCATTTCTTGTTCGAAAATACGAATTTGGGTCCATTTTTTTTCATGTGTTCGAGAAACCCTAATAGCATTCTTCTCCTAAATTTATAACTGTGTTTCGGGTTCCATGTCAAATTCTGAACACAAACCATCGTTTTGTTCGAAAATACAGATTTTGGTCCATTGTTGCGAGTGTACGAGAATTGTCGAAAAAATCCAAATGAAATCGAGGACCAGGAGACTCTTATTGTAATATTCTCCAAAATTTATAATTGTGTTTCGGGTTCCGCGACAGATTTCAAACACTAACCATCGTTTTGTTTGAAGATACGAATTTCGGTCCATTTTAGTCGGGTGGTACGAACATAGCCGGAAAAGTCTAGATGAAATCGAGGACCAGGAGACCCTTATAGCATTCATCTCCAAATTTTATAACTGTTTTTCTGGCTTCGTGCCAAATTTTAAACAGTATCCATCGTCTGGTCCGAAAATACGAATTTGAGTTCATTTTTGTTGGGTGCTACGAAAATTGCCAAAAAGTCCAAATGAAATCGAGGACCGGGAAACCATTACAATATTCTTCTTCTAAATTTATAACTGTGTTTCAGGTTCCGTGTCAAATTTCAAACACTTGCCATAGTCTTGTTCGAAAATACGAATTTAGGTCCATTTTAGTCAGGTGGTATAAAAATCGCCCAAAAAGTCAAAATGTAATCGAGGACTGGGAGACCCTTATAGCATTTTTTCTCCAAAATATATAACTGTGTTTCGGGTTCCGTGCCAAATTTCAAACACTAACCATTATTTTGTTCGTAAATACGAATTTTGGTCCATTTTAATCGGGTGGTACGAAAATCGACCAAAAAGTCCAGATGAAATCGAGGACTGGGAGACCCTTATAGCATTCTTCTCCCAAAAATTTAATTTTATTTCGAGTTCTGCGTCTGATTTCAAACACTAGCCATCGTTTGGTCCGAAAATATGGATTTCGGTCCATTTTGGTCTGGTGGTAAGAAAATTGCCCGAAAAGTCCATAACAAATCGAGGACCCAGAGACCCTTATAGCATTCTTCTCCAAAATTTATAACTGTGTTTAGAGTTCCGCATCAGATTTCAAACACTAGCCATTGTCTTGTCTGAAAATACGGATTTCTGTCCATTTTGGTCGGGTGGTACGAAAATTGCCTGAAAAGTTCATACGAAATCGAGGACCTAGAGACCCTTATAGAATTCTTCTGTAAATTTATAACTGTTTTTTGGGCTCTATGACCGATTTTAAACACTAGCCATTGCCTGGTCCGAAAATACGGATTTCGGTCCATTGTTGTCGACTGGTACGAAATTCACCCGAAAAGTCCAGATGAAATCGAGGACCGGGAGACCCTAACAACATTCTTCTTCTAAATTTATAATAGTGTTTTGCGTTCTGCATCAGATTTCAAACACTAGCCATCATATAATCCTAATAATAGATTTCGGTCCATTTTCTTCGAAGGATAAGAAAATCGCCCGTAAAGTACAGATTAAATCGACGACTTGGAGACTCTGATAGGATTCTTCATCTAAATTTAAAACTGTGTATCGGGTTCCGCGTCAGATTTCAAAAACTAGCCATCGTCTTGTTCAAAAATACGGATTTTGGTCCATTACAATCGGTTAGTACGAAAATCGCCTGAAAAATCCAGATGAAATGAAGGGCCGAGGGACCCTTATAGCATTCTTCTTCTAAATTTAAAACTGTGTTCGTGTTCTGCATCATATTATAAACACTAACAATCGTCTTGTTCGAAAATATGGATTTTGGTCCATTATAGTCTGGTAATACGAAAGTAGCCAGTAAAGTCCAGATGAAAGCTAGGACCGGGAGACCCTTATATTATTCTTCTCCAAAATTTAAAATTGTGTTTTGGGTTCCGCGTCAAATTTCAAACACAAGCCATAGTTTTTTTTGAAAATACAGATTTCGGTCGATTTTGTTTGGATCGTATGAAAATCGCCTGAAAAGTCCAGATGAAATCGAGGACCGGGATATCCTATAGCATTCTTCTCTTAAATATATAACAGTGTTTTGGATTCCATGTCAAATTTTAAACACTAGCCACCGTCTGGTTCGAAAATACAAATTTCAGTCCATTTTTGTTAGGTGATACGAAAATCTCCCGAAAAGACCAGGTGAAATCGAGGACCATGAGACGCTTATAGAATTCTTCTACTAAATTTATAACTGAGTTTTGGGTTCCGCCTCAGATTTCAAACACTAACAATTGTCTTGTTCGAAAATACTGATTTCGGTCCATTTTTGTCGGGAGCTACGAAAAACGCCCGAAAATCCCAAATGAAATCGGGGACCCAGAGACCCTTATAGCATTCTTCTCCAAAATTTATTACTGGTTTTTAAATTCAGCGCCAGATTTCAAACACTTGCTATCGTCTGGTCCGAAAAATATAGATTTCAGTCTTTTTTGTCGAGGGGTAAAATAGTTGCCTACAAAGACCATATAAATCGAGGTCCAAGAGACCCTTATCGCATTCTTCTCCTAAATTTATAAATGTTTTCCGAGTTCTGTGTCGGATTTCAAATACTAGCCATTGTTTTGTTCAAAAATATGAATTTCGGTCCATTAAAGTCGGGTGGTACGAAAATCACCCAAAAATACCCTATGAATCAACGACCGGGAGACCCTTATATCATTCTTCTCCTAAATACATAACAGTGTTTCGGATTCCGGGTCAGATTTCAAACACTAGCCATCGTCTGGTCCGAATATATAGATTTTAGTCCATTTTTGTCGAGGGGTACAAAAATCGCCCGAAAAGTCCAGATGAAATTGATGACCAAGAGACCCTTATAGCATTTTTCTTCTAAATTTATAACTGTATTTCGGGTTCCATGTCAAATTTCAAACTCTGGCCATCGTCTGGTCAGAAAATACGGATTTCGGTCCATTTTTGTCTGGTGAAACGAAAATTACCTGAATAGTCAAGATGAAATCGAGGACCGAGAGACCTTTATAGAATTCTTCTCCTAAATATATAACAGTGTTTTGGGGAGATTATCGTACCACCCTACAAAAATGGACTGAAATTCGTATTTACGAACAAGAAAATGGATAGTGTTTGAAAACTGACGCGGAACCCGAAATACAATTATAAATTTAGGAGAAGAATGTTATAAGAGTCCCATGGTCCTCGATTTCATCTGGATATTTCGGGTGATTTTTGTACCACCTGACTCAAATGGATCGAAATCCGTATTTTCAAACAAGATAATGGCTAGTGTTTGAAATCTGACTCGAAAACCGAAACACTGTTATAAATTAAGAAGAAGAATACTATAAGGGACTCTCGGTCCTCGATTTCATCTGAACTTTTCGATCGAGTTTCGCACTCCTCGACAAAAATGGATCAAAATTTGTATTTTCAAACCAGACGATGGCTAGTGTTTGAAAGCTGATGCAGAACCTGGAACACTATTATAAATTTAGGAGAAGAATGTTAAAAGGGTCTCTCGGTCCTCGATTTCATCTGGACTTTTCGTGCGATTTTCGAATCACCCGACAAAAATGAACTTACACCCGTTTTTTTTGAACCAAACTATGGTTAGTATTTTAAATCTAATGCGGAATCTGAAATACTATTTTTAATTTAGGAGAAGAATGCAATAAAGGTTTCCTGGTCCTCAATTTCATTTGGAGTTTTCGGGCGCTTTTCGTACCACCCGAAAGAAATGGACCGAAATATGTATTTTCGGACTAGACGATAGCTTGTATTAGAAATGTGACGCGGAACCCAAAACACAGTTATAAATTTAGGAGAAGAATGCAATAAGAGTCTCCTGGTCCTCGATTTCATCTGCAAATTTCGGGAGATTTTCGTACCACCAGACTAAAATGGACCGATATCCGTATTTTCGAACAAGATGATGGCTAGTATTTAAAATCTGACGCGGACCTCGAAACACAGTTATAAATTTAAAAGAAAAATTCTATAAGGGACTCTTAATCCTCGATTTCATATGGACTTTTGGGGCGATTTTCATACCACCCGACAAAAATCGACCGAAATACGTATTTACGAACAAGACAATGGATAATGTTTGAAATCTGACGTGGATAACGAAACACAATTATAAATTTAGGAGAAGAATGATATAAGAG
>NC_021164.2:13651390-13651977 GCF_000331145.2 Cicer arietinum | reverse complement strand
AAGAAGAATGCTATAAATGTCTCTCGGTCATCGATTTCCTTTGGACCTTTTGGGTGCTTTTCATACCCCTTGACAAAAATTGACCAAAATCTGTATTTTCGGACTAGACAATTACTAGTGTTTGAAATCTAATGCGGAATCCAAAACACTGTTATATATTAAGGAAAAGAATGATATAAGGGTCGCTCAGTCCTCCATTTCATCTGGATTTTTTGGGCTATTTTCGTACCACACGACAAAAAGGACTGAAATCCGTATTTTGGAACAAGACGATGTCTGGTGTTTGAAATCTGACGCATAACACAAAACACTTTTATATATTTACGAGAAGAATTATGTAAGGGTCTCTTGGTCCTCGATTTCATCTGGAATTTTTGGGCGATTTTCATACTACCCGACAAAAATGGACCGATACACGTATTTTCGAAAAAGATAATGGCTAGTGATTGAAATCTGATGTGGAACCCGAAACACATTTATAAATTTAGAAGATGAATGTTATAAGGGTCTCTCGGTCCTCGATTTCATATGGACTTTTCGGGCGATTTTCGTACCACACGACAAAAATGGACCGAAATCCGTATTTT